>NW_027360177.1:115426-330639 GCF_012295235.1 Primulina huaijiensis
TATATTCTATTTCATTAAATTTGAGAACATGATAGTAACCACCTAGGATAGACACCAAATTTTTCTTCCAACTTTACCCTTATATGATACTAATATTACACTTTTGTTTTTTGTTTGTTTTTTTTAAAAAAAATTCAACATACACTTTTATTTTTATTTTTTTATTTCAACAATTAAAATATCAATTTAGTCCCTCCATAATTTTTCAAATTTCACTTTAGTTCATCGATAATGATAAAAAAACTGTACACACACGCATCGCGTGGGCAGAATAACTAGTTTATATATATAATTCGCTGCAGCCTACAGCGGACACCGAAATATCCACTTTAATTTTTAATTTTTTTAAAAAAATTAATTATATAACAAAAAATACACAAGAGTACGTATTACAGTTGGTAAGTGACAGTTAGATGAATTAAGGCAATTAATTGTGAAGGGCTCCTCGATTAAATATATATCGGTTCTCAATAAATAAATAAATTAGCCATTAATTAACAGCTGACAAAACAAAACAAAGTTTTACACATATTAGAAAACGACCCTTATAGGACTGCGTTGCATTAAATAATGTTTTGACTTTGATTACATATATAATAGTATATTGTGTATATATAAAAGAATTTCAGGGACGAGTCGTCGTAAAAAGTCACTTTCTTATGTAAAATATAAATATAAATGTTAATATTATATTAACTACGAAAACAAGATTCAAAATTTTGTATTAACTAATTAATATACCACATTTGAACTATTTTAATTACAGTTTCGGACCAATTTGAACTGAAACATACTCTTTAAATTTAAAAAAAAAAATTGTGTAAACCACAAAATTTTTTTTTAAAAAAACAAGTAACTTGTACTATTATGAAACTAATTAAATGTAATTCTTTAACATTTATGTAAAATATGGGTTAAATAAATTTAACTTGCGAGAATCAAGTACTTTTGAATTATATAAATTGAATTATTTATGTATATTACATGACGATTTCAACTGCGGTTTCATTTTGTTCCATTGTTTGTCCCAGCTTCGATTTTTATTTGATGGAAACCGAAACCAAACCGTAAATCCTTCAATCGCGATTTAGGGTTTCAGTTTACAGTTAGTTTTTTTTTTAAAAAAAAAAAAATCATACGTTCACGCAGGTCTTCTTGAATAATGTTATCTGTTTGTCAATTTTATTATGAAGTTCATATGGAGTTTGATAGCAGCAGCGCTGTAAATGTGAACTGGAAACGTGAAGTGTTTTAAAGATTTTCTTTTAAAAAATATTTATATGGACCATATAAACTGGCATATCATGTCATATATTTTTTTTGGACAAGATCTCATCTCACATTAATTAGGCCATCTCCAACCCATAAATCTATTTTGGTGCAGTTTTTACACCAAAATAGTGCAGTTTCTGCACCAAATATAACATTCATCTCCAACCCATTTACTTCAAATCTTACACTAAAAAGTATATTCCTAGAATATTATTTTTGTTTACTATTTATTTATAAATTTAACAATATAATTATAATTAATGTTAATATTAGTATTATAATTTTATTTTTATTAATAGTTAAATTTATTTATTTGATTCTTATATATATTAACTCTAATATTTATAATATGAATTAATACAAATTTATAATATGAATTAATACAAATGCTTCATTATTAAAATTGACATAATTTTAATACAGATAATTTATTTTTAGAACTTAATATGAATCCAAATTCAAACATCTGAACAATTATATTCCTCCCACAAATGATCAATTAAAATATTTCGTAGTGCATAGTGAGCATATTTGTCTTTTATCCTTTTATATCGAGCGAGAAATTCTTGAAATCTGATATTCTNGCGCTATTTTGAAAATAGCGCACCTCCCGTTGGAGCTTCTCCCCCTGCGCTAAAAGGCTCAGGGTTGGAGCTGCCCTTACTACAAAACACTTATAATATTTTTTTTTTCCTGATTTATAGAAACCCTGATTAATAGATTACATACATTACTTTTCATGCATATTTCCAACTCAAAAGAAAAATATATTAATTGAACAACGGATAAATTATCATAATTTTTTGTCATTTATAATTGGGATTCATTAAAACCTCATTTAACTCAATAATCATCGTATATGTATAAACCTTGAAATTTGTTGTTATATTTTGGGAATTGGTTCCGTAATTTGTAGCATTTTTTTTCTCATTTTCAATCATTTTCACTGGAATGCATATGTTATGTCAAAAAATGACTATGCAGTAGCGAAAAAATGCAAACGTGACACGAAAATATACTGATGTGACATCAAAAATATTGAAGTACAGGACTTTTTAAATAAATATTATAAATTAAAAAAAATTTCAAAAATATAACAGATTTTAAAATTTTAAAAAAATATGATAAGGCGGGGTTTGTAACCCCGCTTCATTGAGGAGTCGGGGTCTGAGACCCCGACTGCTAATTGTGTTTTTCGAGGAGTCGGGGTTTGAGACCCCGACTCCTCTTTTTATTTTTTTTTTCCGACAACTTCTTACAATTGATTAGTGTTGATTTTTTTTTTCATTTTGTATGAAAAATGTATCTGATAAAGCCAAATTGAACACCCGTGATGGCCAAATTGAACACCCGTGAATCTATAATGAATTCAAATTGCAATATCAGTGATGCTCGAACATGTAATTGCTTGCTTTTATCATTCATTTCCCTCATGTTCTTCTTCTAAGGTGCATGTAAGTTTTTTCTTCTTTGCTATCTTTTTTTTTCTTATTTCAATCTATTTTTCCTCTTCAACACCAATTTTTTTTATTCTTTACTTTGTGTTTATGATGAACTAACAAGAAGCTTAAATTTTTTTTCTTTTGCAGGTATAAATTTTTTTGAAAAATCAATAATTTGGAGTTCCTCGTCAACAAAGTAAGTGATTTTTTTATTAAACAACAATTGTAAATATTTTTAATTAAATTTATCATGACTTTGTTATGTTTAGTGTTATATCATTCATACTTTGTAAATAATACAATTTAAGATGTTAAAATTTTTTAATGGTGACAAATATTAATGTTAAAACGGATACGAATGCCTTGAAAAATTATAGTAATCAAAATTTAATTGTTGAATATTAACTAGTTTGGAGAATTAGGATATTAAATATAATTTAGATACAATCTGATAAATTTTAAAAACTTTTTTTATTCAATTAGTTTTCAGTAGAATGAAAATTTTGAGCAAATTAAAAATAATTTTGTGATATTAATTAAATTTTAAGTATAAAAATGTTTATAAATATTATAAAATAAAAATCTTGTAGCAAATTTTAACCGACATTTGAATTATAATTTATTTTTTTTGTTATATATTTATCAGTATATGAATATTTATCAGTATATGATTTTTCTAACTAAATATCTATTCATTATTATATATCCTTTCTAAACATAATAAATATAAATTGTATAAATAGTCAAAAAGATATTAGTATTTATAATACAAAATTTTTCTAAGATCAAATAATTATTTATAATCTTTTTCTAAAAAAGAATTCTATCAAAATCGATTGAGAGAAATGTTTTATAATTACAAAGCTTTTAATGATTAGTTTGAAAAAAATAAATTGGTTATACGAAATAAATACTAATTTGATATACATATATACGTGAAAATTTTCTAGTAGTAAACTTTTCATTAATAATATTAAAAATATTGTTTATATATTTAAAAAATTAAATAGTATACTCATTTTTTTATATCATAAATGATATAATTTCAAATATTTTTATGTAAATATATATAAAAAAATATTATAGCATTTTTCTCATAACATAAATATACTGAACTTTCCTAAAATAAATTTATTAATTTTTGTACACTTAAAAAATATATTAATTGTAAAAATATAACAAAATAATGTTTTATTAGCTTTTTGGACTTAAAAAAATATTGTAATTTTAAAAATATAATTATAATTCTGTATTATTATTTCTATTTTTTTGAAGGAATATTATTATTTCTAATTAATAATAAATTATTCTTGTTATTTTTTACAAGATGGGGGCATATATCAAACCGGTCGACCCTAGTGTCCTTCACTTGCAGGAAACTCATATCTCAAGAACAATATCAAGCGATAATATCGATACCATTTTAGAAGTCAGACGATCGGATAACCGAATTTCGAAACTTTATAGTTCTGGCTTAATTCACAATCGTGTTCTGACCCTCTTGAATGAGATGGGGTTATATGGTGTTCTCCGATGTGGCTTTCGACCTATTGACAATCATCTAATTACAGCTTTAGCTGAGAGGTGGAGACGTGAGACTCATACATTCCACCTACGTGTTGGTGAGGCCACCGTCACACCCAAGGCTGTTGAAATAATATGGGGTTTGAATATTAAGGGTAAACCTGTAACGGGAACCGACATGAGTCACACGGCTGAAGCATGGCGTCAAAAATGTGTCGAGTTACTAGGTTTTGCACCCACTGCATCTTTAGTGATTGGAGGACGCTTATCGATATCTGTTTTAGACGCACACTGCAGAGAAAATCAGTTTGACAACGACAGTTCAGACTTGGATTGTGCTTCACGAGGGCGCCCATATATCTCGGTAGTCGTCGAACAGAACTTTCCCATGTTCCATAAACATTCTCAACAGATCGCCTCAAGCTAAGCCATGCCTTGTGATACGAAATATTGTACCCAAATTTGTCCTTAATCAGTTGCATTACATATTTGATTTCGTATGAAGGGTCACAACGAACTATACCCACAAGAGTGTTTGCCACCATGTTCATGTCCATGTTATGATGGTCAAGGCCGACATGACTAGAGATACACGTATGTGACCCTCCATACTTACTGATTTTCCAATAGCCCGACTTCACCTTGAGCGATGCTCGAAGACCCCAATGACATGGCATAGTTGAAGACTTATTTTTGCAGTAAACTTTCCAGAACGTCGGTGAGCTTTGGACGACACGGTACTCACGTCGTGCGACCCTAACAGAGTAGTCCTTGACACTGGCAATCAGTTCTTTTTTGTCCTTGAATATCATGTTGATGCACAAATCGCCTCTTTCAGGGTTGTAATAGGTCGTGCGACTTGCATATGGGAGATCTGTAGAATCTGGAATTTGCTCATCGTACACTTGGCTGAAAAATGGTGGATCTTCACAGATTATCGACCTATCTGCTTGAATATTGTCAGGCACCGTACCTTGCCTCCATGCTTGAGATGATGTACCCTCATTTGGAACTTGTGAATAACCGACATCACGTTCAAATGCATTATTATCATCATTTTCATCAACATTACCATCTTCAGAATCGTTGGAAGGTGAATCTTCATCACTATCCTCATCGTGGTAACTATCCATAAAGAAATCACGTCTCGTTTGTTCATCATATGATGTGAACGGAGTAATTTTATACGGATTACACCTTCTTCTTGCACTAGACTCCCATCTACGCCGATCATCTGCCCATGGAATGGTTTGTTCAACCACATGATTATTCACATATCGATCCCAATTATTTGGCTGTTCATCTTCACCCACAACAACATTTGAAGTGCCTCCTCCATCATCGAAGCCCATTGTACTAAATCCTTGTGTAATACATGGGATGTAGGCTTCTAGATCATTGGAACAAACATTATTTTGTACCGACTCAGACTCAATATACAAATGTAAACACCGCAGGTCAATCTCAGATGTCATAAAATGTAAATTATCGTCATCTTCGATACAAAGTTGAAACTCTATTCTATGCGTCATCTCCATGTAGGCATATTTGGTTGTCAACTTCAGCATAAATTCTTTGCTGTTAATATTTAACTTTTTATACAATCTCTTCATCAAATCAGAATAAGTTATGGAACGTGGTACCATCATCATCTTCACAGCAGGCTTGCTGTATTCCACAGTTCCTTGTTGTGCAACTACATAACCATTGACATACAACGCCACTGATATAGTGTCCATTTTCTGTGTTACGTGAATATAATTATAATTAATCACAACACAACATATGTTATAAAACTATGAAATTCTGCATAAATTAACCATGATCGTAAAGTGATTGATTTTAGAGGGAAAAAAAGTTCATTTTAATAAATTAAACATTGTCGTCATTTTATTAAAGAATATCACACACAACATATAAATAATACAATATCAACAATAAGATAATCATGTAAAATTAATAAGCATCTATAAATTTCACTTACAGAGTATAGAAAACAAAAATACTTCGTCTAACTTTGAAAAATTAAGTTTAAACAAAGAGATAAATTAGTATTTGTAAAATCAAGTGTTTTAATAAAAATCACATACCTGAAATTTAATAAAAATCACAAAATTATTTCTCATTTAGTCAAAATTTTCATTATATTTAAAGTGATGGATTTTAGAGAAAAAAACAAGTTTTTTTTAATAAATTAACCATTGCACTCATTTTCTTTAAACAATATTACACACTACATATAAATAATACAATATCAACAATAAGAAAATCATGTAGAAAATAATAAGCATCTATAAAAGCTTCACTTATAGATCATAGGAGAAAAAAATGCTTCAACTAACTTGTTCGGATTTTTGTACAGAGCACCAAAATTTATTTTAAATAAAGAGATAAATTAGTACATGTAAATAAAATTGAAACAAAATGTTGAAGAAAAAATACCTTTATATATAACAACATTCAGCTATAAAATACACTACCACATCATCGCCGAATGCATCTTCATCAATGTCAATACGAATGAATTATTATTCATGTAAGTTATACATATATAGTGGGACGAATGAATTATTAGTCATGTAAGTTATACATATATAGTGGGAAGAAAGCATAAAAAAATAAAAGAGGATTCAATGAATATATTTCAATCAGACATTTGTCCCGGGATTCGCGGTGGGTACTGTAGCGGTCAAGGAGTCGGGGTCTTAAACCCCGACTCCTCGAAAAACACAATTAGCACCCCGACTCCTCAATGAAGCGAGGTTACAAACCCCACCTTATCATATTCTTTTAAAATTTTAAAATCTGTTATATTTCTAAAAAAAAAATTTTAATTTATAATATTTATTTAAAAAGACCTTGAAGTACGACCACGTTCGGAGAAAAAAAAGACTAAAAATGATTTTAAGAAAAAAAACAAATTAAATTATTAAAATCGTGAATTGACATGTAACCTGACTTTTACCTAAAAATTCGATGGTTTGCAATAAATCGCGTGCGACAATACGCTTTGGCCTGTCTCGTTCGTTCGAAGCGAATTAAATATATATATATATATATGTGTTCAGTCACACTTTGGTTCGACGTAGACACATTTCTCGCTAACTAACCAATTACATATTAAAGGCAAAGTCGAACTCACATTCTATGACGTGTTTAACGTTTAATAAATGCTACGTACTCACTTTCTAGAAATAACCTTAATCGTTTTTGTTTTATTAATCTTTAAAAATATTTTATTTATTTTCGGTTTTTTCCAGTCATCATTTATGAGTATATAAATAATAAAATATTTTAGAGATTTAAGATCTTTTGCTTATTTCAAAAAAAAATCAGTACATTAACTTACGAATTTTCACAAGCATTGGAAAAATTTTTCAAAGACAAAAACTTGTGTGAGGTTGTCTTACGGGTCGTATTTTGTGAGACAAATTTCTTATTTGAGTCATTCATGAGAAACTATTACTTTTTATGCTAAGAGTATTACTTTTTATTATGAATATCGGTAGGGTTGACACGTCTCACAGATAAAGATTCGTGAGACCGTCTCAAAAGAGACATACTCTTTTCCAGAAACCTTTATCAAATACTTTAGAGTTTAAAACCAAACCAAAATTAAGCTTCGTATTTGTTGAAGTTTAAAAATAATATTTTTCATTGGTCGGATTGGATATGAGATCTGTTTCACTAAGTTGACTCATGATACGGTCTTATAAGATTATATGTGTTCTTGAAATGTGTGATCCGAAAATCACGTTTGTTTTTTATTTATTTATTAATTGTGCAAAATATAGTATCTATAACCCAAGAACAATATAATAACCACGTCTTCTTCTTTTTTTTTTTAAGGAAAATTCAATCTGCTATAAAATTTACGTTCTCAACATGGATATATTTATATTCTGCATGGTGCCGTTGTTAAAATATAAAAGTCAAATCGGAATCGTGGAGAGAATGACTGCTAGATAATATATTATTTATATATTGACCTTAAACGCAATGCGGATGAAAAAGAGAAATTAATTAACCTGGAAACCTGAACAGCTAGCCACATGCAAAGGCGTGGCAAAACTGGGGAATCAACCCAGCAAGTGTGGACCAAACGAACCAATGAAAATTTATATAAAAATTACATGATAAAATCACTCCACACGAAATCCTGCTATTTCCCCGTCTGGCAAATTCAATGCCACTTCGCGCCTACAATTAAAACGTTCGTTGGGGGTTGTTGCATCTTTTCCCACACACTACACACACTTCTGCTCTTTAAATTCTCACGTACTTCCCTTCCGTTTTTACATATCAAAAGCTTCTTATGTTCTCTCTTCTCCATCATTCCTTGAAATCGATCTTCCACCCAAAGATTTGATTTGATCAGTTGGGTTGTTCTTAGCTAGGATTTTGTTTAACAAGATGGGGAATGAAGGGAATGTGAACAAAAATGCCGAAACGGGGAAGATTTCGATCGACTCTACAAGTGAGAGAAAAAATCGTAATAGCTTGCCCAACTTTGTTCAATCTGTTAGGCTGAAATATGTGAAACTTGGCTATCACTACTTGATATCACATGCCATGTACTTGTTTCTAGTCCCTTTACTTGGGATTTCCTCCGTTAATCTGTCCAGTGTAACGGTCGACGATTTGATCCTTTTATGGGATCAACTGAAATTCAATCTTGTCTCGGTCTTCGTATGTTCTGCGCTTATGGTTTTTTTAACCACCCTTTACTTCATGACTAGGCCAAGAAAGGTCTACCTAGTCGACTTCGCATGTTACAAGCCCGATTCTAAGTTTATTTGTAGCAAAGAACTGTTTATGGAAAGATCGATTGGTGTAAATATTTTTACACCTGAAAATTTAGCTTTTCAAAGGAAAATCTTGGAAAGGTCGGGTTTGGGACAGAAGACTTATTTTCCTGAAGGAATTTTAAGTGTGCCTGCGAACCTATGCATGTCGCAGGCAAGAAATGAGGCGGAGATGGTTATGTTCGGGGCGATTGATGAATTGCTAGCGAAAACCGGTGTAAAAGCTAAAGATATTGGGATTCTTGTGGTGAATTGCAGCTTGTTTAACCCAACACCATCTCTTTCTGCAATGGTTGTTAACCATTATAAGCTTAGAGGGAATATTTTGAGCTATAATCTTGGTGGAATGGGGTGCAGCGCTGGTTTGATATCTATTGATCTTGCAAAGCAACTTTTGCAGGTTTGTTTTTTGTTTAATCACCTTTGTGAAATCAGAGTCCATTTTACTGTCTTTTCTATGTTTCGTTTATTCAAAAGTTTGTTGGGAATTGTTTTCTGGTGACGGTCCTGGGATTTAGTCAGTTAATTTGATCAGAAAAATTAGATGGAGATTGAATAAGATTGGCTGAATAAGGATTAAGGACTAAATTTAAATTTTATATAATGTTGCAAAAGAAATTTTGCTTTACTGCTAGAGGCCTAGAGCACCTTGTGCAGCCAATGTTTAAAACCTATAAAGCAAATTATGCATTTTCCACCTTATGAAGGATATGGATACAAGGGCTATGACTCTATTATTGGCATGAACAATTACGAATTGTCCAAGCTAAAAATGTTCACATTAAATGCAGAAGTTGTACAATTAGTATTCTCGTTTTAGAAAGGAATACAGATGCAATAGCTCTCACCATTTTTGTGATAAACATTTACTCTCAACGAATAATTTATTTCAAATAATCTGAAATTTGTTTAACTCCTTAAAATTCATTTATGGGAGTTCATTCTCATTCATGTCAAGAACCTGAAGGTTACACAGTAATTTTTGGTAGATAACCAAATCTCATGTCACACATGGAGAAAAATCGTACCAAGACTTAACTTCTAAATTTTGTGTCAATAATGTTACTGCAGGTACACCCAAACTCATATGCGTTGATAGTGAGCATGGAGAATATAACCCTAAATTGGTATTTAGGAAACAGTCGGTCGATGCTTGTCTCGAACTGCATCTTCCGAATGGGTGGAGCCGCCATCCTCCTCTCCAACAAACCATCCGATAAACATCGTGCAAAGTATCAACTCATACACACCGTCCGGACTCACAAAGGTGCGGATGATAAGAGCTATAGGAGCGTGTTTCAAGAAGAGGACGACAATAAAGAAGCAGGCGTCTCACTTTCCAAAGACTTGATGGCCGTGGCAGGAGAGGCGCTGAAGACAAACATCACTACTCTAGGCCCATTAGTCCTCCCCATGTCCGAACAATTACTATTCTTTGTCACGCTAGTTGCAAGAAAAGTATTGAAGATGAAAATTAAGCCCTATATTCCGAATTTCAAGCTTGCTTTTGAGCATTTTTGCATTCATGCCGGTGGAAGAGCTGTGCTGGATGAGATTGAAAAGAATCTCGAGTTGAGCGAATGGCATATGGAGCCATCAAGGATGACACTATATAGGTTCGGTAACACCTCTAGCAGTTCGTTATGGTATGAGTTAGCATATTCCGAAGCGAAGGGGCGGATCAGAAAGAGCGACAGGACATGGCAAATTGCATTTGGTTCTGGATTCAAGTGTAACAGTGCAGTTTGGAAGGCGTTGAGGCGGATTGAACCAGCCAAGGAGAAGAACCCTTGGATGGATGAGGTTGATGAGTTCCCTGTTGAGGTGCCAAGAGTCGCACATATTGGTTGATCTTTGTGTTAGGATACGTTTTTAGTTATGATATAATGGTTGCATTTTAAAAGTTATAGATGTCAAAATTCCAATTAAGGTTGGGAGGTTCAATTGATTCATTGTATATTTGGTTTTCTCACATAATCATGCAACAATCTGTTTCACAAGTTAAGATACCCTTCATTCCCATACCCCTTTGAGTTCGAGTTCGAACATCTTTGTTTCGAAAGGTACTCGAGGTCAATCAATATAATATATATTTATATATCTGAACGTGCAGTGTGTATATGCAATAGGTTAGATGTAACTAAGAGGCTACTTGAGGGCTCAGTTGATGCATAAATACGAAAAACGGCAGCAAATTGCGTGCGGGGCTTTATGAAAGCTTCAGCACGACGCTGAGGGGAGCATATAGTTGAGGGTAGGTGGGCTGTATCGTAGGTTGACAGCTTGAACTGTAAAATCTAGTGGGCCTTGCTTCTGGAATCCAGCTTTCATCGTTCATTCAATTACCATTATTGTTATTACTATTACTATAAATGTATGTATGAAAACCTACAGTATTATTCCATGCGGTCCTTTTCATCTGGTGACATAAGGGTACAAACCCATGTGCACGTCCATTACACCCAACCCAGAATAAGTCGCGTTTGAATTTCGTGCCGTGCCAGAATAAACTTTTACTAAATTCACTCGGTTTTGAATCTTCTTGTTTCAAGCTATACGCTGCTAGTATATGTACTGAAGCCTGCATCTTTTCAAAAAGGAAAAAAAACAAATTCATTTAGTTTTTTTTTAAATAATGTTTTTTAGGTAGAGTCGTGTATATTTAAGCTTTCGTTGACTGATATAAGGGTTATTTTAATTAATTTTGAAAAAAAAATTGTTTCAAAAATACTGTGGACAGTAGAGATTTGCAAAATTGCAGCAAAACGCTACCATCAATAACAAATGCAGCATCCGTTGCCATTTTGGCAGCAGACGGCGCACCATTTTTCATTTTTTTAATATTTTAATTATTATTATTTTCGAACTTGTGCACTCTTCTTTGTTTTTTTTTTTTAAAAAAAAAAGATATTTGAGACCATATATAAAAATAAGATTTAAAGCTAAATTCAATAATTTGAAGATATATCATCTAAGATGATGAACTAGCGAACCAATTTTTTTCAAAAAAATCTTGTAGAGTTAACACAAGTGGAAAGATGAGTGAGAGAATAATCCGATTAAACAAATTACTTTATTATATTGCAAGTATAGTCGGGTCTCGTCTCACATATATAGATACGTGAGACCCTAGCGCAAAATACATTGGTGCTAAATCCAACGGATCTAAAAGAAAATTGAATGTCGGCCATAAAATTGGGCTTGTCATCGTTTCCACCTAGCAGACGAGAGGAGTAAGACCAATTAATTACCTTGGAAAATGTGCATGATGGCATTTGCAGAAATAGGAGATGGATTATCCGGAGTTCCTGCTGCATCAGGCAAATCCCTCTATGATGCCTGACTAGCTCAGTAGGTGATGTAGTTGTGCCAGTGACAACTTCTTCAAGGTCTACTGGGTTTATTTCAACCTGTCCGTGTAGCCCGGATCACTCCACATGAATGATCCGGGCCCACCTCCATGTAAAAAAAATAAAAAATTGACTCGGAAAAATCCGAGCCATTGGATCGACCCCTGCGGACAGTGCCCGCAGGGATAGGGTCGACTTAACCGGTCTACGGTAAGGGTTACATAATCCTAAAAAGTGATCCTCTCCAATAAATTCGGCCCAACTGTATGTTAAGTTGAGTTTGGAAATGTGGAAGGATTTGAAATGACTTTGTATTGGAATGCATTTAAAATCTAACACACAAGAACTCGTACATAACTAGTTGAGGAATTGAAATTGATTCTGTTTCAACAACAAATTTATTATTATGAATTGAAAATCTTTAACTTCAAATACATCAATCAATCCAAATGCAACTTTAACTGATATAATGGATTAATAATTTTTTAGTTATCCAGAATTACCAGCTCCTGTTCGTCTATCAAACTCTAATATCCACGGATGTCCGAGCATTTTAGAGTTCTTCAACAAATTTGTAATGTTTTGATTATCACATCGCATTAACTTTATATTATATTTGATCAGGGAAACTAAAGCTACTATAATTACAAGTACCCAGCAACTACAGATTATAAGTTCAGTTTTTCAGCTTTAATTTTTTCAAAATTTACACTAAGTAATAAAAGCTAGTCATATCGGATATTTATTTTTAGTAGGATAAAATAACTAAGGTATCCAACCCGAAAAACCTAATATGTACAGGTACCCCCATTCAGTGGTTTGTATACAATATGTACAGTCCCAACTAAGTAGGATCGGGTAGCAAAATAACATTGCACAAACATAATCTAGGGACCCTCCCTTATCACCTTCCACTCCTTTGAAAATACTAGGACCCTTGACTCGGATGCCCCTTGTCCCATTACAATGAAGATCTTAAACGTGTAATTCTGTATTTTAGTATAAAGAACACCGACACTTATGCGTCAATTCATTAAATGGTCTCAGCAAGACTGTTTTGTGTGTATGGGAATGGAATAATAGTGGAACATCATTTTAAAAGGTGAGCCACTATTTAAACCAGGTGATTTGGATTCATATTAATTAAACTTATCAAGAATGTGAACATAGCGAGCGAGACTACAGACTCAATACAGCAGAGAAATAGATTGGAAGCGTGAGCATGAAAATCAGATGATCAACTAACCAGACTGACCAGGGTCATATTACATGCCCCAAATACCACAAGCAGATGCCACTTTACTACTTGGTCGAGACGTCAGTTCGAACAATATACGAGCAAATGTATCAGAGTACCTTGTATCAGATAAAAGCATGTCTGCAAATGCATTTTCATATGCTAGGAGAAGGGGATTGTTTTGCGGCTCCAACACAAGATTCTCCAAAATCAACGTCGCTTTCCTGCAAATTTCAGGAACAGGGTGTGGTGTCCTAACCACTTTCAAGAGCCGGTCAATTGCCCTGAAATACATTGCAGGCATATGGTTTACATACAAGCTTTACCTCGTAGAACCCAAAATAATGTAGGACACAGATGTTTCAGAAATTAATCCAACCATCTCTCACTGGCAAGTTTCAACCGACAGTCCAAATTAATTTCTGCAAAATTGTAAAGCGCACCGATTGCAGCTGCTTGAGCATCAGTAGATGGTATGCTCATCATGTCAACTAATCTCCCATAAATCTGCATTTTTTAATCGATCCCAAGTCAAGAAACCAACAGAAAACGTAACCAACACTTAAACGTGACACGGATATTAGGACAAAGTTCGACCTGTGGAGCAAATGACTGAAGGAAAGTTTCATTATCAGGATTAAGTATTAAACGGCCAAGTAGTTCTGCAGTTGCACATTGCCAAGGTTTGACAGGAGATCCCAACATTGCCATGATGACCTGAACCACACGTTTTGGTCTGTAGTGAAGCAATCAAGAACAGATAATTCACATTTAAGATGACAAATTTCAGAGACGTGATGAAATGAAACAGGAAATAAAAAACTTACGACATTATGAATGGTTTTGAAGGGAGAAACATTCGAAGTTCTATCAAAGGGCCCAGATTCATGATGGTCTCAAGGGCATTTGTAACGAGTTCTTCGTCTTCTGTCCACATTAGAGGACTATTAGAAGCATGTGATATTATATTGCATTTGGATTGATAAATTTTCATTGGTTAGGATGGATTTGGTGTATAAATTTCAAACTACGTTGGAAGAATTTGAAATCCATTTAAATAGTTGAGACTCAAGTTTAAAATAAATATAATCGAATTTGAAATCCAAATAACTCACATGTATCCAAACAAATGCAATGGAATTAAATAATGAATTTGAAATTATTTAATTTTAAATACAAAAATCCAAAAAATCCAGCGAAAAAATTCAAAGACTATTATATAATTTTGGAGAGGCTAATTCCATTCTTATATTGAGCATATTTTCTCTACATACAATCCCAATAAAACTCATGATATGTTCATTCCATAGGTCTTTCAACAAATAGCAACATTATAAAATCAGCGAGGGAAAACAAAAATCAATGGCATAGCTGCAAAACTTGTAACAAAGATAACATTTCATGAAAAAATCTTTTGACCTGTAATATTGTCTTCCAGACACTGAAACATAGTTTCGAGACAGTGACGACTCTGGCTCATAGCAATTTCATTGTCAGCCATGAAAGAAAAGTTCCGGATAATATTTGAAGCAGCAACAGCACAAAGCTGTTTTTCTGCACGTCCTTCCTCGTCAAGGTTAAAAAGGCCATCTTCCTCAAACCACCAACCTGAAGGGCGAGGCTTGGTAGCCGTCTTCTGTGCAAAAACCTCATCATTTGGAGAACCAGATCCAGTACTGCAACAGATTGAAATAAAAGTGAGTTCCAAACTAACACCATCAACCTCAAAATAGAAACCTTGACTGCTGATGAGAGTGAATTATTGTACTGTGACTTACCCAGGACGTGCAACAGAATCACCAGTTTCGTATCCATTCCCAAATCCAGTAACAGCAAGATTCATACCGAGCAATCTCACCCTTGGTGTCTTTGTAAGGACCCTGGGTAGAGCTATCTCACGCCAGTCATCTATCTGCTCTGATTGAAAATAACCCAATCGTAGGGAGTGTAAACTTAATAAATGCAATGCATAAACAAAATTGCTAGAGGAGAAACATACAACTTGAAGTAAAGCGTCAAGTACTCCTGGAATTTTGGCAAGAGGAGTTGCATCTTTTCGGACGTCATCTTTCTCTTTAAATGAAAGCAATGTGAGAGCATTCAAAGCCCAAGTCAGCTCACTTTTTAGTCCACTTTGAAGAGCCAAAATTATCCTTTTGTTGTTCTGCTCTGATAAAATTGTTGCAGAAGATACAGCTCGTAATTCACACACAGGTAAATTGGATGGAAAGTATAAAAGTATCAACACTTGTCTCTGACTCTATTTCAAAAATAATATTATCGATCATATACCACCCATTTGATAACCTGGTTTTTATTCTGAACTCCCTTACGCATGTACACGAGGATGAGGCAGGGTGACGTCCTCACCCCATCTCCTAAATGATACGAAAGCCAAATTTCATCCTTCTGAAAGCATAAGCTATCTAAATTCTAAACTAAGTCATTCCAAAACTCGAGGCACCCACTTATTCTAACTAGTGAACGAAAAATATATGTAAAGAAGTTCACAATTCCATCTCAAGGAGCTTTAAGCTTATATCATCGTCTTTTCTACTTTCTGTCTTTCTTGTATGGGGAAAAACACCTATTAATTATACACGATAATTCAAAGCTTTCATCATAGAATAACTCATTCAGCGTACATTGAGGAATTAGACCAGAAATACAAAGAAAATCAAAATCATAATGAAACTAACTATAGAGAGAGAGATCAGGGTTTAAGAAGATGCTGACCGGCGAAGGCCGAGTGAACATGGAGGGACGGACCGAGGAGGGTTGACGGAGCGGCGGAATCACCCCCTACCGCCGCAGCAACTGCGGCAGCAGAATTAGTCCCGCTCCCGAAAGGACGGCCTCTCTTGGCAGCAGGAGCGGCCGAACTGCCGGATGCTCCACCCAGCTAGCTCTGATCTCTCTTCTGCATCTCTGTGTATATGGGCCAGTGCGAGTGGAGAAATCAGCATGTTTTCGAGTATTTGTTGAAATTTTTTGGGTCAAATATCTGCCCATTGAAGTTTGGGTTTTACATACATTCAGTTGGGCTGGGGATATAAGGGTAGGTAGGAGTGCAGTTATAAAAAGTTTTAATAATACTCACTCATATAATTAATTAATTGTTAGACTAATTTAGTCTTTCATCTTATTTTCTTAAATTATAAATCTTGATTTATTTAAGAAATCTAAATATAAAACATTTGTAAATCAACAACTAAAAATTTTATTTATAAAAAAATAATTAATAATTTAATATTTTAAAAAAATACATATTTTTTATATATAAGATAAAATTTAAAATAACAAAAAGTTATATCAATGTTTAGTAAAGGCACATAAAATTGTAGTTAACTTTTTTATATTGTTTTACAAATATATAAAAAGTATTGGAATGTATAAAATTTTGGAAATCAAAATTTTACTAATTTATGCACAAAAAAAATTTATATTATTAAACTTATTTGTAATATAAATTTTCTAATTTTTAATTAATTTATATCTTTAACATGTTAAATTATTCAACATTTAACGGCTCAATCCACTTGTGATATTGTTCGTTTTGGCCTGTGATCTCACGACTTTAAAACTTATCACAACGTGCGACGTCCATACACTGGCTCTAATACGAAATATAAAGGTCCAAGACACTTGTTATATTGTCTGCTTGGCTTGTAGTCTTACGACTTTAAAACACGTCACAAAATGTGGCGTCCACACATTGTTATGATATCAAATGTAATGGCTTAACTCACTTGTGATATTGTCCGCTTTGATCTATTATCATATGCTCATAAAACGCATCACAAGAGGTTATCACACGTCTAGCTATTTAAATATCAAACATCTCTTCTGTGGTTTGACTATGTATGATTTCGTCTAAAGGCCCTCTCAACCACTCTTCCTTTTGAAACTCAACGTCATCGCTGAAGTTTGTCACATCATCTAGAGCTCACGTAAAATTGCTCTGATGCCAAATGTAACGAGTTAGCCTACTTATATTATTGTTCACTTTGGATCACAAAATTTTATTACTTAGATAGCTATTAATTAATCGATAAATTAATAATTTATTATTTTATAGAGTGTGTTTTCTATCCAACAAACGTAATTATGTACGTGAGTTGATGTAGCGCCAAAAGTTTTCATATTATTAATTTACTATTTGATTTTTATTTTAGATTTATTCTTTTTTCGTATTAGGATATTTTACAAATATTTGGTATAAGATCTTTCTATATTTTAATCGTTTCCATATTTTAGTTGCATTAGAAATCTATATATACAATTACATGGCTAATATTTTTAAAGAACGTCAATTCATGTAATTCAACATTAATAATATTTCCCAACAATGACTTCCCATCTAAAATATTTCCAGAAATCAACCATGAAACATCAAATACGTAAAGCATTATGAAAGTATAAAAGAGATCACTCCACGTGCATTCAAAAGGACGACAAAAAATTTCATTTGAAAGTTAGTCAAGGTACAATTAATATTGAACACAATCAAGCGATCACAAGAGTACTTTCGGCTAACTCAGCAAAACGATGGGATACAAAGCGACACAAACCAGCAAAAATTCAAGACACGGAGAAGGTTGTTTATGAGTGGTTTCTCCAATATCAAGATCGTGTGGATATGACCGGAGGGCTGATTTTAGAGAAGGCAAAAGAGACGATATGATGAAATTTTTATACTTCACCAGCCATACAACTTTTCTCAAGGGCGGCTAGAGAAGTTCAAGCCAAGACATGATATCAAGTCATTTCGTCGTTTTGGAGAGAGTGGCGGTTGACACACATGACATGGAGGAAAAATTGAAGTTCATAAGGGAAAAATAGACCAGTTCTCTATGAGAGATGTTTTTAATATGGTCATATGGACGAATAATATATCTTTCATCATTCAATCAACGAGTGAAACGAAGCTTAATTAATTATGAGGTTAATATCTAAAATGAAATTACGATGAGTTGGGCTGTGAATGCAGTCGTTCTCCTACACACAGATTAATCGTTGATTGGAGAGCAGTGTTAGTATCTACGGCGGTGGAATGTTTTTTTTTAAAAAAAAAAAAAAATTTATTAAGAGAGGAAATCAAAGTCTAGTTTGACTTAACTTCAGCCATAGTGGACAGTTTTTTGTTTATATAAATTTGATTATCTTTTGTTTACTACAACTTCGATTTGTGCGGTAAATTAGTCGGGGCTCCCCATGATTTAGTAAAAGGACAAAGAATTAAGTTATCCAAGGAAAGCAAGTGGGTTGGGTGACAATTGGGTTCATTTCTGCTCTACCTGGCTCACGAAATTGGAGACGATCATTATCAAACACAGTAAAAACTGGCCGATGGACAAGTACTAGGCCCATTGTGACCGATCAGGTCCAAGAAAATGGAATTCGATGGCACTCTTAGCTCGCATTAGTATAAAGCAAAAATAAAAAGCCCATTTTAATTTTTAAAAAAATTATTCATCTTGTTGTACAACTTGTTTTTAG
The DNA here is from genome assembly GCF_012295235.1 of Primulina huaijiensis. Lineage (NCBI taxonomy): Eukaryota > Viridiplantae > Streptophyta > Magnoliopsida > Lamiales > Gesneriaceae > Primulina > Primulina huaijiensis. The sequence continues at coordinate 134,556 of NW_027360177.1, forward strand.
AGATTGTACTGGTGTACTATCGTCTCTGAGCATGCACATTCAATTATGCTGATGCCATTACGCTTGAGCTTATCCTATACACTTCCAACTCAAAAAAATAAATATATGGAAAGGACAAAATTTTGAAATAATTATAATAAACAAAAAAAAGTGATTCATTTTTTAAAGTGCATTTTTACTTTGAATGGGATTTTTATTGAATTCGTTGAAATCTTATCCGAACATTGAAACTGCGCATTTAGGGGATTTTTGGCATCTGGTACTAAATACATAACAATGTCGACATTGCATATTTTGACTAGCAGGTTGGATTTAAATTGATATTATATTTACCAGTAGAAATTTTTTATTTTTTTAAAAAAAATATTCCTCAGAGAAAAATTTACAACCCTATATTTGATATTCATTTGATTGTTTGGATGATTTTATTAATTTAGTTAATGATACAATTTGAAATATACCTAAATAAATGTCGTTTCAAATCTAGTATTCTAAATTTTTTTTCGATTTTTCATATGTGTTGAATGCATATTTCCATTCTCATAATCGAATCCTGGACTGGCCACCCAAATTGAATTTATGGAAACATTAAAACTGAAAATTGATTATTCATTCAAGGCACTGACTTACACAATTCAGAAACATAAGAAATCATGGTCCCCCAATGCCCATTTTTTTTGTGAAACCAATGACGTTTCACGAAATAACTTTATGAAAGGGTTGTAACAAATTTGTGTCGACATTTCTCACACAAACTATTTATGGCATCTATAATTATAAATAAACAAAGTAAGTGTGTGGATTAAGTAGAAAGACGTGAGGTTATAATTGCACATATATACATATATTATAATCGATTAACTCAAAAAGTTGGGGATCAAATTTGTGTTTTTCGAAGTTATTTGCATCGATTTTACATCGTTTCTTTATATCGGACGGAAAAAGAATGGAGAAAACATTATCAATATTGGACCTCAAATGGATTTGCTTCTATTTTCAAATCCATCTATGTATCCAAATGCAGAATTTGAAAAAAACAGTATACTTACATAACATTTGTGGGAAGCAACTTCAGCAGCACATGGGAATCAAGAATAGCTAATTATTTAGCACATGTCATACAGCGCTGTAGAGGAATATTTAGTGCCGTGTCTCTTTCAGTTCCCTTTCTTCATTGAATCGTTTTCATTGCTTCAGTTTATGTATGGCTATGGCTCTCTGCAATTCAAAATCAAGGCCCCCAAAATGATGACAAGTTCCAATGATTGATACTGTATAAAATATATAATATATATGTATATTGTTGAAAAATTATTTAAAAATGTGTTAAATATTTGTGTTGAAAATGTGAATGTTGAATGTTGAAAATTAGGTAAAATTAGGTGTTGAATATTGAAAATTAGTGTGTGATGATGTAGGTAATGATGTATTTTATTTTTGGATTATTTGTAAAAATTTTCTATAAATAGATCTCTCATTTGTGAAGAAAATCACAATTGAGTTGAGAGAAAAATATTATAAAGTGTGTAGTGTGATAATTTTGAGAGTTTGAGATTTTTACTTTTTTACCGTAAATTTTTACTTTTTCACAACACGTTATCAGCACGAAGCTCTAAAAGTCCTCCATATTTTTCCAAGCTCCGAACAGAAGAAAAAGGTAACAAAAGTAATAATATTTATTTTACTGTTATTTATTTATTGTTTATATATGTAATATATAATATAATGTTATTGTTAGAAATAATAAAAATAATTTTTTCAAAAACTTGTTATAAATCCTGGGAGGATGTTAAGACGACATCCCACACTCCCGGTAAGGGATACGACAAGTATAAAAGCCTATAAGGTTTTTTAAACAAAATAACTTATGACACCTAATTATAATAATGTGATATGATATACATAATTATTTAAATATGACTAATATTATATACACCATATTATTACCATAAAATTATACAAATACATACATTTATTTTCTTATACACCAACGGTAATAAACGGTAACAAAACGGCTAGTTTTTGCTCTATAAATACAATCTCACAAATACATTCAATCACTCCAACTTTCTCTTCTTCTCTAAAAATTATTCTTCATCAAATTTTCGAAGAAAAAAAGAAGATGGCTTTCACGAGGTTATTTTTAATTATTTTGGTTATCATACTCACCAGTCTTGTATTTATCGGAGAATATCCTCCTCGTGTGTTTTCTTTATTTTTACGAATACTTGTACTTGTTGTTTATCCATTACTTTGTATTGCAATATTCATTAACTAATAAAATGCATCGTAATTTTTAGTACCACCATGGCAAACTTGGCAAAGCTCGAATTCATCGCTCTTGATATTACTGGGAAAAACTATATGCCATGGACTCTTGATGTAGAAATGCATCTTGAGTCATTGGGTCTAAGCGAGACCATTAAAGAAAATGGTATATCTTCATCACAAGAAAAAGCAAAAGCTATAATATTTTTACGACGACACCTTGATGAAGGTTTAAAATGTGAATATCTCATCGAAAAAGATCCCATGGCTCTGTGGAAAGGATTAAAAGAGAGATTTGAACATATAAGGGAAGTTATACTTCCGACCGCCCGTGATGAATGGAATATGTTAAGATTCCAAGACTTTAAAAAAGTCAGTGATTACAATTCAGCGATGTATAGAATAATCTCGCAGTTAAAATTTTGTGGACATGAGGTTACAGAATCGGAAATGCTTGAAAAAACATTTTCCACGTTTCACGCATCAAATATAACACTACAGCAACAATATAGAGTGCGTGGATTTGCGAGATATTCTGAACTCATCGCCTGTCTTCTTGTGGCGGAAAAGAACAACGAGCTATTAATGAGAAATCATCAGTCCCGACCCACTGGATCAACAGCATTTCCAGAAGTAAATGCTGTAAGTAAAAATGAATTTAAACCTGGAAACCAAAATCAAATTCAAAGACAAGGTTTTGGTCGAGGTCGAGGTCGAGGTCGAGGTCGTGGACGTGGACGTGGACGAGGAAGTGGTCGTGGTCGTGGACGCGGCCGTGGTTTTGAAAATAATCGAGATAGTTATTTCTATAACTCATCTCAAAATAACGTCCCAAACCATCCACAGAAAAGGCATCAAGAAAACATGAGTGTTAATGAAAATCACTCGAAAAGATTTGAAAGTTCTTGTTTCAGATGCGGCACTCCAGGACATTGGTCTCGTATTTGTCGAGCCCCTGAGCATCTTTGCAAACTTTATAAAGAATCGATAAAGGGGAAAGAAAAGGAGACCAACTTCACTGAGCGAAGTGACCGTTTGAGTGATTCAACTCATTTTGATGCTGCTGATTTTATGAATGATTTCTCTGGAAATGATCAATATGTTGGTGGGATAGAAATGAACAATATTGATGCTGCAGATTTTCTCAATGATTTCTCTGAAAATGAACAATATAGTGGTAGAATATAAATGTACAATAATTTATTTTTCATGTATTTATATGATAATGTTTTATTGTACAATTATGATATGTGTTATATTTAAATATGTATTGTCATTAATTTTTTTTCATTGCATATTTTTTGAAGTTCAAATATGGAAAATGCTATGAGCAAAGCTGAAGTTTGCATACCCGATAGTGGTACAACGCACACTATCCTCCGAGATAAAAGATATTTCTTGGAACTAAAACCAACAAAAACAACGGTGAATACAATATCAGGTCCTGTAGACTTGATTAAAGGATGTGGTAAAGCACAATTTTTGTTACCTAATGGTACAAAATTTTTGATCAATGATGCTTTATATTCACCACAATCGAAAAGAAATTTGTTGAGTTTTAATGATATATATTCCCATGGGTATGATACTCAAACAATGAATGAAGGGAATGAGAAATATATGTGTCTTACCACATATAAATCAGGAAAGAAATATGTGATTGAAAAACTACCAATGCTCCCTACTGGATTGCATTATACACATATACGTCCCATTGAATCAAACATGGTAATTGATAATTCTTCAATATTAACCAATTGGCATGATCGATTAGGACATCCTGGTTCAACAATGATGCGAAGAATTATAGAAAATACACATGGTCATCCATTGAAAGACCAGAAGATCTTTCAGAATAATAAGTTTCAATGTAAAGCATGTTCTCTTGGAAAACTTATTATAAGACCATCACCAGCCAAAATCCAAACTGAATCACCAATGTTTCTTGAACGTATTCAGGGTGATATTTGTGGACCAATCCATCCACCATGTGGACCATTCAGATACTTTATGGTATTGATTGATGCCTCCAGCAGATGGTCACATGTATGTTTATTGTCAACTCGAAATGTTGCATTTGCAAGATTACTTGCTCAAATAATAAAATTGAGGAATCAATTTCCCGATTATACAATCAAGAAAATTAGACTTGATAATGCTGGTGAATTTACTTCCCAGACTTTCAATGATTATTGTATGTCTATGGGAATCATTGTTGAGCATCCTGTTGCTCATGTACATACTCAAAATGGATTGGCTGAATCATTGATTAAACGTCTGCAAATGATTGCTAGACCAATGATTATGAAAACAAAGCTCCCTATTTCTATATGGGGACATGCAATTTTACATGCTGCTTCATTAATTCGCATCAGACCAAGTGCATATCATAAATACTCCCCATTGCAGCTTGCATTTGGTAAAGAACCAGACATTTCTCATCTGAGAATTTTTGGATGTATGGTGTATGTGCCTATTGCACCACCTCAACGAAAGAAAATGGGACCTCAAAGAAAGATTGGAATTTATATTGGTTATGATAGTCCATCGATCATTCGATATCTTGAACCACAGACAGGCGACGTGTTCACAGCACGTTTTGCTGATTGTCATTTTAATGAGGAAATCTTCCCAATGTTAGGGGGAGAACAGAAACATACCGAAAAAGAAATTACATGGTATGTATCATCATTGTTACATCTGGATCCAAGAACAAAACAATGTGAAAAAGATGTACAGCAAATTGTGCACTTGCAAAGAATAGCAAATCAAATACCAGATGCATTTGCAGACACAAAAGGGGTAACTAAATCATATATACATGCTGCAAATGCCCCTGCTCGAATTGAAATTCCGAAGAAACAAATTGAAGATAGTCATGATGTCATTAAACGCCTGAAGCGTGGAAGGCCAGTTGGTTCCAAGGATAAAAATCCTCGAAAAAGAAAATTCATAGAGAAACACAATGATCACAAAATAGAGAATGATGTTCCTGAAGAAACACATAATGATCACAAAATAGAGAATGATGTTCCTGAAGAAACACATGATGATGAAAATGTTTTGTCAGAACCACAAACTGACGAGAATCATGAAATCTCTATCAATTATATTAATACTGGAAAAATATGGAACCGAAAAGATATAGAAGAAATTGATGATATATTTTCTTATAATGTGGCAATCGACATCATAAATGATAATGAAGATCATGAACCAAAATCTTTTGGTGAATGTAAAAATCGGCAGGATTGGATAAAATGGAAAGATGCCATCCAGGTTGAATTGGATTCGCTAAATAAACGTAATGTTTTTGGACCTATAGTCCTTACACCTGAAGGTGTAAAACCTGTTGGATACAAATGGGTTTTTATTCGAAAGCGAAATGAGAAAAATGAAATAGTAAGATATAAAGCTCGACTTGTTGCACAAGGTTTTTCTCAAAGGCCTGGAATTGATTATGAAGAAACGTATTCTCCTGTGATGGATGCAATTACGTTTCGGTATTTGATTAGCTTGGCAGTATCTGAAAATTTAGAAATGCGTCTTATGGATGTTGTTACAGCCTACTTATATGGATCACTTGATAGTAATATATATATGAAAATCCCTGAAGGATTTAAGATGCCTGAAGCACAAAGTTCAAAACCCAGAGAATGTTATTCTGTGAAATTACTAAGATCATTATATGGGTTGAAGCAATCCGGCAGAATGTGGTATAATAGGCTAAGTGATCACTTGATGAAAAAGGGATATGTAAATAATTCAATATGCCCTTGTGTTTTCATTAAGAAAACAACATCCGGATGCGTAATTATTGCTGTATATGTTGATGATTTAAACATCATTGGAACAAATAAGGAAATTCAAGAAGTTGTGTCATACTTGAAAGAAGAATTTGAAATGAAGGATCTTGGAAAAACCAAGTATTGTCTGGGTTTACAAATTGAACAAAAAGAATGTGGAATATTTGTTCACCAGACAAATTATACAGAAAAGATCCTTAAACGTTTTAATATGGACAAATCAAATCCTTTAAGTACTCCAATGGTTGTTAGATCATTAAACATAGAAAAGGATCCATTCCGTCCATGTGAAGATGATGAAGATATTCTTGGTCCAGAAGTACCATATCTAAGTGCTATCGGTGCCCTTATGTATCTTACAAATTGTACAAGGCCTGATATATCTTTTGCCGTAAATTTATTGGCAAGATTTAGCACATATCCAACAAAGAGACATTGGAACGGAATTAAACATATATTCCGTTATCTACGAGGAACGACAGACTTGGGACTTTTGTATTCAAAAGATGCTAATCCAAGTATAATTGGTTATGCCGATGCTGGATACTTATCTGATCCACACAAAGCACGTTCTCAAACTGGATATGTATTTACTCGTGGAGGCACTGCAATTTCTTGGCGTTCACAGAAACAAACACTTGTAACAACTTCATCAAATCATGCCGAGATTATTGCACTACATGAAGCAAGCCGTGAATGTGTGTGGTTAAAATCAATGACTCAACATATCCAAATCTCATGCGGATTATCATTCGACGAGAAGCCTGTGATACTATATGAAGATAATGCTGCATGTGTTGCTCAAATGAAAGAAGGATACATAAAAAGCGACAGAACTAAACATATTCCTCCTAAGTTCTTCGCATTCACCAAGGAGCTTGAGAAGAATAAATGTATTGATGTTCGTCACATTCAATCAAGTGAAAACTCATCAGATCTCTTCACAAAGGCACTTCCTACGACAATATTCAGAAAGCACATATATAATATTGGGATGCGCAATCTACGAAATTTGTGAAGAATTGTTCGTGTCAACATGAGGGGGAGTTTACGTGACTGCACTCTTTTTCCCTTACTATGGTTTTTATCCCAATGGGTTTTTCCTAGTAAGGTTTTTAACGAGGCAGTATAAAAACACGTAATGTATACAATCATTATGATCATCATCACAAGGGGGAGTGTTGAAAAATTATTTAAAAATGTGTTAAATATTTGTGTTGAAAATGTGAATGTTGAATGTTGAAAATTAGGTAAAATTAGGTGTTGAATATTGAAAATTAGTGTGTGATGATGTAGGTAATGATGTATTTTATTTTTGGATTATTTGTAAAAATTTTCTATAAATAGATCTCTCATTTGTGAAGAAAATCACAATTGAGTTGAGAGAAAAATATTATAAAGTGTGTAGTGTGATAATTTTGAGAGTTTGAGATTTTTACTTTTTTACCGTAAATTTTTACTTTTTCACAACATATATTAAATTTTTAATATTTTTGGGAATAAGTTTAATTTGAGGTAACTAATGAGTTGAAGTGTCGATATTGATGAGAGTCCATGATATTTAAGGTGAGGGCGTGAGCAGTGTAGTAAGTCTCCCACTCAGGTTTCTTGTGGCTGTGGCAAAGGCTCTGTTAAAAATAAAATCCGCTCTTCGCAAGCAATCGAGCCATTTTTTTGTGGTATTTAATAATGTATTATTCCTTACATTCAATAGATATGGTTATATTATATTACTATTATAAAATGTTCCATTGATAATAATAAAATGCCAGCCGCATGAGGTATCTGGCTATGTTTCTATTCAAAGGCACTCTTTTGATATTTAAGATTAAGAAATCAGGCCAAAAAAACTATTAAATGGATTTCATTAAAAAAATGACATTACAAAAATTTTAACTCAAAATTCCATATTCTTAGTTTTTTTTTTTATATATATAAAAGAAATAGCAGACCGATTCCACCACAAAGGCAGTGAGAGTAGAATCATCAAAATTCGGGCAATTGTTTGTACACAAAATTTTTGTGAGATTGTATTTGTGGATTAATTTTGTAACACAGATCTCTCATTCGACTCAAATCATAAAAAAAAAAGAATTTATTTTTTATATTATATATAAATCAGATTTACATATCTTACCATATCGTACACATAAAACAAAGGCCCCACTCCCACTAAATTTGATGTTAGAAAAAATAGGGAAAATGACCTCACAACTTAAATTTTATTCATCACAACTTTGTGAAGTGGTCCTACCCACTTCGTTTATAAAGATAAAATATTGGCCCCACAACAACGATTGTGACAATTTTTTTAAAAAAACAAATATTGTCTGAAATACAACAAATACAATCGTTGCGTTTATGCTAGTACACTCGAAGATAATATTTTTTTTTACAGCAACATAATTCAAAATATGGTCATATTGAAAATATAAAAATAAAAAATTCACCGGACTAAGAAATCTATGGCGAACGTTAGGATTTATGCCGGTAGACAATTGCATCTTAATGAGATAATCATAGGGTGTATCAATGCTTTGGCCCTGTTAACTGTACCATTAAATTAAACCTTTAAAAAGTGAAGTATTCCAATATAAGGCTAATAATTTCGATCACATTTATCATACAAATAAGTTGTATTTTCAACGACAAGTACTCGTAATTTTGGATTTTAGTCAAAATAATTAATTTTTATAAATAAAAACTTATAATATAATGTTTAAAAAAGTAAGTGATTTGAAGTTCTCTTACATTTTCGTAATCACCAAACAAGTTACTGACAGAAGATATCTGTGATTTTATGAAAAGGAACAATGCCCATCTTCGATTTAATGTCAAAAAAGGATACAATAAATTCAATTTAAAACAGAGTGACGAACTAAATTTGTCAAACGGTTATCCGTAGCAATCACACAAAAAAATTTACAATATTGGTGTCTTGTTCCGTATTTTTTATTACTAGTTATTATGCACAAGCGATGCGTGTGTACAATTTTTTTTATGATTATCGATGGACTAAAGTGTAATTTGACAAATTATAGAGAGACTAAATTGATATTTGAATTGTTGAAATAAAAAAAATAAAAATAAAACATTGTTTTGAAATTTAAAAAAAACAAAAGTGTAATATTAGTATATATAAGGGTAAAATTGGAATAAAAAGTTGGTGTGCTCCTTAAGTAGTTACTATCATGTGCTCAACTTTAATAAAATAGAATATATAAATATATTTAAAATATAGTTTTTTTTTTCCAAATTTTGTGTATCTCTCTAAAATTTTGATGATATGTATATAATGAATTATATGTATATGAACTAAACTTAAAAATGAAATAGTTGTTTATTTTTTTAATGCTTAACCTTTTTTCTTTTCTTTTTCTTTTTTTCACTTTTGGGTGAGTTTCCATTTTCAGAGATGAAAGGCTCATAACTAAAGACACACTATCGTAATTAATTTTTATATAATTTTTTTAATATTTAAAATAGTATGGAATAAATCATAATCATGTGGACAAAATTAAGCTTTCAAAGAGAAAATGATCCGGTGAACCCAAATTTCAAATAAAAAAAATGATACAAACCCGAGAAAGTCAACAATATTCAATGCTCGGGACCATCAGGCATCAACCTCAATATATATTTTTTAATTCATTTTCCCAATAAATAGTTACCACGTGTAAAAGTCTCTTTAGAAATATTTTTCCTACTTTACTTAATTTCCTGTAAAATTTCAAAACCCCCCACATCGTCTTGTCTGGTAAAAGATGAAAAAAAAACAGCGTCTCCCTTGAAAAGTAAAAGTTAAAAAGGGAAAAATTTGTCTGAGATGGTCTCACGGGTTGTATTTTGTGAGACGGATTTTTTATTTGTGTCATTCATGAAAAAATATTACTTTTTATTCTAAGAGTATTACTTTTTATTGTGAATATTGGTAGGGTTGACCCGTCTCACATATCAAGATTCGTGAGACTGTCTCACAAGAGACCTACTCAAGCTAAAAATGGTTTTATGACACATTACAAGGTTCGCTTAATCTACGTGCAAACTATTATTCAAACTAGATATCGATTTGAATATATTAATTATTGAAGTAAATATATATTACAGAAATATGGATTGCGATATACATTGTAACTGCCTTTTCTTTTTTAAATGATTAAAAAATATTTTTAACCACACAATTCTAATAGAAAAACAGAGTTGCCTTCTCAAATAGTCAAATGGTGCTAGCTCGTAAAACTGCTTTGAGTATTTCCTAAAAATACTTACTCCCTTTTGTGATAATCATCCCACATAAATAAAATTTGAATATTTTTAATGAGTTTATAATGAGATATGATGAATTCTTGCAACAGTTTAAATTAGTCATTTTTTTATAAATAAAAACGATGATAAATATATGTATAAGAGTCATCTCTTGAACATGTTAGTTATCTCTAAATTCTTGATGATAGTGAGTTTACTTTTGTCCCTTTATTTAATGATGGCCTAAAAGTTGTGTGTTTAAATGAGTTTATAATTAGAAATGATTTGATTAACCATTTTGGTAAAAACGAAAATAGTTGTGATGCAGTCGTTATAGGCTCAATACAATTCTCAATATTCCGACAACCAAATGTTGAGTTTTATGTTCAACCAAACTCGCTTTTTACAAAATTTAATGAAGTCTCTCCTCTTAAACCAAAAATGGAAGGGAAGAATATCATTGCTGACGACGAGGTGAAAGTGTCACAAGGAAACATTAGACGAAGATCGAAGATGAACGTCTCACAAAAGGTATGGTGTAACGCTTCTAACAATCCAGCACTTGACAACGATCAAAGTAATGGTAGTTTCCGTGGATTGATTTTGAAGGAACGTAACCATGAGATACCAAATAGATGGAAATTACGTACAGGGGATAACGTACATGCAACAACACTTAACGAATGTTGTGAAATGAGTGTTCGCTTTCTAAAATAAAATAATTAGATTAGAAGCATTTAACCAAATCTGATCATCATTTGATATGAAGGTATTCATTTTGAAATATTTTTTTTAATTGAAATTAAGAAAATTCCAAATTATATATATTTTTAGTTTAGTATGTTCGAGCAAGATTATGAGAGTTAATGGTCCGATGAGAAAACTTTGTTAGTTCGGAGAGATAAACCAAAATGAAAGATATGATCATTCAAAAAATTCAAAGGGTTTCCACGAACGCTAATAAGAAATTGGAGAATATTGATGATGAATTCTCTTCATATTCTTTCTTCACACCTTTTGATAGACTCACGTCGATAAGAAAGACGATGTGCTAGAATTGAGCATAACTATTAGACCAAGGGTAGTAAGGCCTTCAAAAAAGTCATGAAAGGAGAATGATCGAAATATCAAAAGGTTGTGAATTTGCTCAAATTAATGAAAGAATTAGATACACAATACTATGAAAAGGAAGACGGAAATATTGCTCTAGTCGAAAAGTATTTTGTAAAAGTTGAGAAAAATATGAAATAAGTGGGAAATGAGGTCAAAGGAGACGGAACAAAAAAATTTTGTCCATGGGAAAATTTATTAACGATCCAAACTCGAAACTTGAGTATTATATGAAGATACAAGAAAAAAAATCATAAATGATTTAGTTAATTATTTGTAATTTTTAAAATTGCATGTAAGTTTTTTAATTACATTTATTTTTCTTAATTATATGTAATTTTTTATTATATTTTAAAATTTAATTATGTATAATTATATTATTTAATTATGTTTTAATCATTCTACTTTTTTAATATCAAATTATTGATATTAAATAAAATAAAAAATTTATATTTCAACATCATCATTATATTGCAATTTTATCTCATCATTGTAATAAGATATAATTAAATTATCAACACCAACATTAATATGAAATCAACTTCAGCTCATCAACTTTTTCATACCATTAAACATCCAAACTCAACATCATCTCAAACAATCGCTTCCTATCCCACCAAAAAAATAATAATTATTGTTTTCTTTGAGAGTTTTATCTAATTTTGGAAATCCTTGCAATATCATTAAATGTCCACTCTCCCCTTCGCCAAACGGCACAAGCCTTTGCCGTCGTCCCCTGAAACCCCCGCACTCTAGCCTAGTACCTTAATTTTTTACACATTTTCCAATGCATACACCTACCGAGAATTACTTTAAAAAATTTAATATTCCTTGTGTTTCCTCACTAGTAAACAATTGTATATGTACGAATCTCACTCATTTTCTAATACGCTATTGTAGAATACAGTTTTTTGTTTTTGTTTTTGTTTTTTTTTAACAAATGCCAAAACAGACGTCACCATGTTATACAGTTGCGAGATCATTGTATTAAAAATTAATAATATAAAAAACTGACATATATGTATATATATATATATATGAGTTTTGATATGCTGCACACCTACCATGCACACTTATGTGAGCACCGATGATGTGTCACTCACCTATTGGATGTGATGAAATATAAAAAAATTGCGCATCCAATAAGTAAATGACACCTCATCAGTGCTCACATAAATGTGCACGATAAAAATACAGCCTATCAAAACTAATAATATGATATTAGCACGCACATAACGAGGATTATTAAATATGAAATTGTAACTAATAGTGGTTTCTGGAGCTTTTTACATCGGACCCTTCTTTTAAAAATTAGGGAAAACAAAATTCTACCCCCAAAAAATTTCCCTACGCTCAAATCTCCATTTTTACACACATATTTCGGAGATCTGTACAAAATCTAAACAGCAAAAACAAGTTGGTAATTAATGAGTCCAGCAAAAGTAACACTAAAATTGAAACCAAAATTTCCTTATTTTATTGTTGATTAACTAATTTTTTTCTGAGAGGAGGGAAGCTAATCCAGTGACCACCGCCTTATTACCCCTCTCTAAACTCCTCGGCTTCACCGCCGGCAGCTGCCACACCACCATCGGCGAGACATCGTGAGATTTCGCCGGCAATTTGGGCGACTCAAAATCGGCCTCAAACGACGATGACTTCTCTCCAAAAATCAAATCCAATTCTCCAACCTCACTTTCTGACACCTCCGCAACTTCTGGTTCTGGTACTAGCTCGGGTTTGGGCTTGGGCTCCTGGGCGGCGTCGTTTTGGGGGAGGGTAGTTGCTTTTGGTTGCAGAATTCGGGTGTGAGGGCCAAGCCATTTAGATTTCATGTATTCGGATTTGCGCCAAGGCGCGATGTGCATGCCTTTCTTTTTCAGGCTCTGGCGCGCGGCTTCCGACGCGATCGACACGATCTGAAGAAGCCGATCGGATTTCCCGACGAATATGTTCGGCAAGTACTGCAAAATTGCCTTGTAGTTACTGGTGGATCTTGCAATTTCGAACTCCGATCGGAAATCTATGTCAATTATTAGTCTCTCGCCATCTAATATCACGTCAACATACTCGTAATCACCTGCATCATTGCGAAAACAAGTAAAGCCCATTTATTTCCTTGTCATAAATCGAGCAAAATCCCTGATTATGATGTACAATAAAATTAATCGTAAAATCTTGAGGAGCGAAGGGGTTAATGTTCAGATCCAGGAGGTTGAATTCGAGAAAGCTCAAAAGTATGCAATCATTTCCATATATAAATTCAATTGGGAAACAAAACTGTGATATGTTCTTCGTCAGGATTTGAAATTCACTTCCACAACCCATTAATGATTTCAGATCCCAAAGTCGAAACTCTTAAATTGGTAAAGTTGTGTTCAATTGATTTACGGAGGGGAAATATAAAATGAATTGATGTAATAACATGGAATGTTAGGAAATTAATTCGCACAAAGTAAAATTGATAAACAGAATGATGTATAAAGAGAAAGTTGGGAGTTTACCAGCTGGAATGGAGGAAGATTTTTCCCATCTGGATTTACAAACGGCGACATTATAGCCAAGAGTTATTAATCCATCGGCGACAATTTTCCTCAAATCGTCTTTTCTTCTGCAGGTTTTATTCTTTTCCACGATCCTCGATGTGTCTGCCAATAGATTTCTCTCCACCATACTCGCACACTGTATCAAACTCTGCATTCAGAAAACCAAATCGGTTCATAAACTGAAATTTGAACGGGAATAAACTCCAAAATTAATAATAATAAAAAATGAAACTGGGAGGTGGTAAACGAAGATCTTTACCTTGAGAATATCCGAGGAATCACCGAAAGAAGAGTTGGCAGTGAATGAATCGGAGAAGACATCAAATTCATCGTCGGAGCTGTAGTTTCTGTTGCCGTTAAAGCAATTGCAGCGGTTTCTCCCACATTTCATGGCTACAGTACCGCTGGTTTGTTTGTCAGTGTTCTCCTCGATGAAATTCTGGACCATTTTATCTAAACAGAGTGAGCTCGGCTCAAACTCAGCTGCTGTGATGCCGTTCGCTGGTCTATCCACCGTTGAAATCCTCATAACACCGTTGAACGGACGGTCGAATAGCCGCTTCAGCCGTGACTTCAACACCGGCGTCTTCGCGACGGCATCGTTTCGGATCGATGACTCACTATAATTTATCGGCTGTATTTTCATGGGGAATGGCATTTTGCAACTCCAGCAACGGTACTCTACCAAACTATCCTATCTACTTGTCAGTTGAACAAATTCTCAGAGCTCTTAAAAACTACTCAATTCATGAAATAAGTTACCAAAAGCACTTCAAAAACATCGACTCAAATAAACAAATAAAAGCAAGCCGAATTCAACATTTCGAACTCTGCCTGCCCTTTTCTTCCGATCAAAATTCAATCTCACCTCTAAATCATCGTAATTTCCGAAGAAATTTCAAAAGAGATCTGAAGAAAACACTCTTCACACCAGCCAGCAACCAAACAAACAAAAGTAGAGAAGAAGAGCGAAAAAGATAAAGAAAACGAAAATCTCCTCTTTACTTAACGAGAGTCTTGTAGTTATAGCTAGGATTTATCATGGAACACGCGTAGACATTAGCATTGCATTTTGAGAGGATACACGAGACAGCTCCGGCGAGTTTTGTCGCCGGCGGTGAGATGCTTCGATTTGATTCTCTTCTGTTTTTCCGAATTAATAGACCCGCTTCATTATTGCAGATTTGTGAAGCGAATGGGAGTGGGGATTTATATAGAGCAGTGCTGAACTGCCACGTGTAACATAATCGGGCGTTGGATGTCCTGAAATTCAGGCAATGATCAGGTGTGACGAGCGTAATCAGATTTTGAACATTTTACTTCTCAGACGTTCGGATGACAATCATTTGGGCCGGGTTTGTCAATTAGACATCTCATCCGTTGAGATTATAAGGAGCTCATATTCGTCGACTTGAGAAAATATGTGCAAAATCCACGGTCCGCCCCGATCCATTTCAATTAACGGATTCGGATTTATTAGGTTAATCTGATAATTATACAAGTAATATTTTTAAATCCGTATATTTATAACAAATGCTAGATAAAATAAATGATATTAGAGCTTTTTCTTATTAAAAAAACAACACAATCAAATTAACTAAACTCTCATTAGCATGGATACATCAAGATTCTATTTTATTCTTTGTAATTATTTTGCAAATCTTGTTTATCTTATGAGATAATAGGAATCAATACTTGTATATATGTTACTCTGTGTGAATAATAAAATATCCATTCGAACACCAAATCATATATAATACCAGTTTCCTTTTGGTTCGCGCCGTTCAAACCTACAACGTACGCTCATGGCTTCCTCCGATCCTGCTCAAACAGCCACGCCCCTCATCTCCATTAATCTTGTTTCCCAGACCCCTTAAAACTCACGCCCTCAAATTGTTATGCATGGCTTCTGCAGTTTCGATCCTTTCTATGCAAGGCATCAAAGCTACTGTTGATGCACTTGCACTTATAATGAACATCCATAAGTGCTGTTCCGCTCCATCTGAGTAGCTGCTGGACTCCGGTGCCTCTCATCATGTGACCATAGACCTTGCAAACCTCTCCCTCCACTCTCCTTACACTGGCTCTGACGTCGTCGTGGTTCGAAACGACAATGTGGTTTGTCTCACACCCAAAATTGTTCTCTTACTTTACCGACTGCCTATGTACGTCTATCTATCACTAATTTTTTTATGTGTTCCCTCCATGACTAAGAATCTCATAACTTTGCCAAACTAACAATGTCTCTGCAGTCACCTTTCTCCCATCTTCGCCGGGAATTAGTTCAACACTCACCTACGCATCTCCCATATCTCCTCACGTGATTATCTGGCTGATGGCCCTCGCCTTCGTCATTTAGCCTTCAAGATCGATTAGTGTTTCCATCGATCTTGAGTGGGCTTATTAGCATGGATACAACAAGATTTGATACTATTTGAATGCATTATATCTTTGTAATTATTCTGAAAATCTTGTCTATCTTTGGAGATGATTATAGGCATCAAAACTTGTATATATGTTTGTCTATGTGAAACGATAAAATATTCATTCGAGCACCAAATCCTATAATACTAATAACCCTTGCCTCATCACAATATTTTCAATTAAATTAATTTTTCCAGCGAATATAGTTGGATAAATTGATAGATACAAATAAAAAAAAAGCATTTAAATTGGATACAATATTACGTATATTTTTTTTCTGGAAAGCATAAATTGTTATATGTTTGGATGAAAAGAGATATATACCAAGACATAAATTTAGAAGTTAAAATTGGCATCTTTTGGTTTTTTTAAAATAAAATTTAACCCTGCCCAATTATTGTCATCGGAAATATTTTTATTTTAAAAAACACTTTAATTAAATATCAGAAAACATTCGATATTAATTCAAATGTAGAGGTTACATTCGAATGAAAAAAAAATGTACAATTGCTTCATAATGATCCCTCGTACGTGAAGATAACTCGCAACTATTAAACATTCACTACGGGAAAAAAAATACTATTCAACATTTTTCTAGCTTTTAATTATTGTGATCCACATGTCACGGTAAAAATGTTCTTCCACGCCAACTTCTGTATGTTCGAAAATAATCTAAAATCGGTGAGGAGAGTGTTTAAGTTGGTTGAATATTTGTATTTGTGATCAATTTGTTACATATTTTATTTCTTATTAATAGTCACAAAAAGATTTGTCTAGAATTGTTACTTTGTTGACGTGGTTTATAAGTTATTGAGTTCAGTTTGAAAGTTTGTCCAGTGTACCTCTATTAAAATCTGATGCGGATTCCCAGTTAAAAAAATAAAAAATCTAAAATCTCTCCAAATGTGAGAAGAAAATAGCCTACAAAATATTATACAAAATTTTAAACGTCTCAATTAGTGCTATTATCTATTTACTGATATAAATTATTTGTTGAAAACTGCTCGTCCATANAATTATGGCAAAAATAAAAGCTCGAATTATAAGAATACCACATATATATTTTTTATTTTTTATTTTGAGTTGTGGAAGGAAATTGTTATAGTTAAGTCTCCAACCCGATATCTTGTTTAAACATGATGTCAGATCACATTTAATTTTTGAAATTAAATTTACCTTTCAATTCAAACATTTTCGGAGATTGCTTGGTCGCTTATTTGGTAGGGTCATTTGTTAGATTTTTTTTAAATGATCATTTGTTAGATTTTTTTTATAAATGATAATATGTTAGAATTAAATTTTGTTTTTGAACCTCATAAAATTGACACTTTTAACTCCTTTGCACCGTGCATCAAATGGAGTGAGAAATTTATAAGATAATATTTGATGATTTATACACAGTCCACCAATACATACACAATTTTAGTTTATGATATAACGTTAAAATTGAACTTTGGATCTAACTCAAATTCAAAAACTAGTTCAAAGAAGATGATTGTCTAAGTTTATATATACAACTCTTAAAAAGTTAATTCACTCAATATGAGACATTTAATATATATACACACACAAAAACAAAAAAAATCATTATTCACGTACGGACATGAATATATATGTGCCTTTAATTTTGTGCACATGTTATTAATACGCAGAGTGCGTAATTTTTTTTCTTCAGAAAATTGAGTTTGAAATATTTCTTCCTTGACTGATAAAAGTAATTACCCAAAACAAAGAATAAATAAACAACTATTTATATAAAGCTGTGGGACACTAATAGTATGGCAAATATAATATCAAATATATACTTCAAATGTATGAAAACAAACGCCTTTTTCGCTTTTGCATTAATAATATAATAATATATATAACATATAAAAAAACAAATAAATCAGCTACGAAATTATTGCCGCACATAAGTTTATTTGACCATGGAATTTATGAAATTAAGGCGATGTACAGAAGTGAAGGTAAAATTAATTTGTGGTAGAAAATTAAATAATGGGTCAAAGTTGGATAACATGGGACCTTGAATAGTCCATCGCTTGACTTGACCTAGCAAGAATTTTGACCATATATGGCGATTTACGTGCACCCAAACATTTCGTGGCACAAATGATTCCGAAAAAGAAATAGAGTAGGAAGTAGTTTTTTTTTAAAAAAAAAAATTTAAAATTAAAATGAAAGTTGTCAAAAAATGGAAGCAGAGCAAAAATATGGTGAGAAGTGATGTGGAATATGAAATCATCGATTAATAGTAATAATAATAACTTTTTACCGGCGTAATATGTATATATGTGATATTTTTTGTGTTATTTTTTATTTTTAATTTAATATTTTCTTATAATAATTTTATTTTGTGAATGATATGATTATTTAAAATTTTAAAAATTTGGATAAATATTTTAAAAAATTAATAGTTTTAAAAAAATTGAAAAATAGACGTGGCAATAATAAGGGAATGCATAAATGTACTAAAATAAATTAAAAGAAATAGAGTAATTTTATAATTTTAAAATATATTGTTGGTATTTTAAAATATTCATCATGACACCAAATTTAATTATTCTATATCACAAATTAATGATATAATATAAGATAGTATAGATAAACATAACTTAAACCAAAAAAAAATTTCTTTTCAAAAATAATATATTAAATTTGATAGTCTTTATTGGAATCAAGAATATCATTCGCTTTCAATCTCGTCAACTGAATTATTTTGAGTTATTTTTTGTACATTAATATTTATGTTAATATAATTGTACTATAAATTACAATAAGAAAATACACAGTCAAAATGCATAAAATTAGTACGAAATAGTAATTCAAGGAACCTCGTTTTCTGAGCTATTACTTTGTGACAAAAGTTTGATGTTTATATTATATCTCTTTAGTGCTCATAAATGTCTCAGACTTCCAATCAAGAGCATACGGGCTTTTAATTTATTAAAGTAATTAATTATTATAAATAATAATCACAAAAATCCTTAGCCTTTGTACTTAGATAAAATACAAAATATTATGAAAGTTAAATTTGGGTCTTTGTAAGTTAGATAAAGTACACGCTGCTTATTTCTTCGATCTTCCGATTTATCTTGTTAGCTTGGTTTCATTTAATTTTATTTACTAGCTGATTTTTGTTAGCTTTTAAAAACTCTGAACCCCTTACAGCATATGATTATAAGTCAAATATTAGGCACATGTTTCACGATCTGCTAAACTCTGGCAACATGGATGAAACCTCAGTTCCCGAAAAGATTAAACAAACCTGACTTAATCTAGCTTTGCGTGAAATTAAGTATCGGGAATATTTTTGAATGTCGTACGTTTGTGTGGATGTCTAAATTAGTACCAGCATTTTGTTTGGGAAACCACAGATTTTCCTCGCTAAAAATGGTAGATGTGGGGAATGAGGCTGAAATATATCATATTATTCTGTTTTATATCTGAAATATTTATCATGTTATCAAATTTTAGTATTTAAATTTTCAACATATATATGTCGACTTTTATACAAATATAAAGACCTATATAATATAATAATAATATTGAAATAGATTGAAAAATATTTTTAACATCGATGTCATTTTCTGTCAAAGTTTTATTACTGCAGTTGAAGTATTAGGTCTTGTTTATACTGTGCGTGGGGCTCATGTGTTTGCTTATCTTTTATGTAAGGTGGATGAAGAATTGATGTCCCATCACTTTGATCAATACATGGGACCTCAATTATTTCATACCAATAATTTAGATTAACACGATGAAAATTGGGTTTTGTCAGAAATTCATAGGTTTTAACCCCGTTGGGTTAAGAATATTTTGGGATGCATCAGTTTTTTACACCTCGTGTCTTGTTTGGTCTGTTTTTAGACATGTATTACCGATAAACATGGCCAACGGCCAGGTTTGACTCAGACCCGGACTCGAACTGAAACCGGCTCATGATCAACGGGTTTGACTTGGTTTACGGATATAAAACCCATCGACCCGCGGCCAGGTTTGACTCAGACCCGGACTCTAACTGAAACCGGCTCATGATCAACGGGTTTGACTTGGTTATAGGACACTTTCTCTTTCACTAATTTTATATAGGACACAAATACATAGTAAAATAATATATTCAACAATACTTACATACCAAAATATATATATGTATTATTTATAAACCAAAGGATAATATAACGATACCTATATTATCATGAATATGTTGATACTCCCCTCCCCACATATGTCACATGCCAAACAGATACACGAACATTATAAGTTGGCGTGATGTTGAATAGGCTCGTTGCACGTGCATACATAATTTTAGATTTGTACATACTGTCTTAAATTAATTTAATTTGACTGGTGGTACGTGTGTCACATTTAAGAGACAGAGTCCTATTTTAATATAACTAGGGTTGGGTTTTAAAGTTACGACAGCTAATAAATTGTAACTTTCCATATTATTATTCAATATTCCCAACAGTTTACATCGCGGGTCGCTCTTGAAAACATACTAAATTATTAATTATATGAAAATATTTTATAAAAAAAATTATCAATTATATGAAAATATTTTATAAAAAAAAAACAACATACACATTAATTTATTTTCAAATTACACATTTTCTACTAAAAATTTATGTCAGATTCTTTGGTATGTGAATTTGAGGTATTTTAAAATATAATGTGTCATGTTTGAACTTTGAAATATTATAATATGAATTTAAAAATGATTAAAAAAATCAATTAAAACCAAACTCCCCGTCACTTTTTGAGTGACACCATTACACGTCTTAACAAAACAAAATTTAAAATTAGAACTCCTTTAATTAAATAAAGGGTGCATTATATATATTATGGACCTCCCAAATAACAGCGACAGAGTCAGGGTTGTTTTGACGAATTTATATATTTTTTAAAAATGTTTTACTCAAATATTATATTATAGTTTTGATTTTAATATTTTAAAATAATATATATAATACTGTACTTGTTTATATATATATATATATATATAAAAGAATAGTAAGAATAGTGGGACATGTTTGTTCAATGATTACAAGGACCTTTGTATGAAACGACGGGTCCCTTTTCTCTGGAAAAAAAAGTAAAAAAAAAAAGGAACACGCATTTTCATAAACAATTTGTATCGGTGGTTACGTTGCAAACTTGCAATGGCTCCTTATTTATTTTATTTTTAATTTTTATGTAGTTTTTTTTTCCAAATAATAGCGATGATATTTTAGACCATATATCTTTTGTTTTTGAAAACATGAATGTCTTATTAAGAATTGTGATACTCGTGAGGTACATATAAATTTTAAATTGGTTGGGATTATAACTTTTCAAAATTTTTTTTTATGAAGAAAGCCAATTTTATGCAGAATAATACGATATTTATTGACTTTATATATATAAATATATATGTATGTATGTAATTGGTAACGTGGAAATTGCACGTTGCCCTATAACTAAAGGCACAACTGCTAGCAAATTATTAATGGTAGGGAATATATGTGTCGCATATTCTTGTTTGAAAGTTTGGCTAATTTCATTAAGCTATAAATTATTGCATTTGTGCTGTTCTGCAAAGGAATCAAAAGATGTACGTGTTGTGTCACTATAGAGAAAGTAGGCAATGTATTACAATCAAGGTTACTCGAGTTTAATTTTTTGCATCCTTTTATTTATATATATATATACACACTCTGTCATCATGTGCTAGCAATTCTTGCCACCATGATTAGTTTTTGTATTTTAATAAACAATTAATATAGAAAAATTATATAATTCGCCATTGTTTTACGATGTAAATGATATTTTCCGGTTTAGATCATACAAATATGATCAATGCTTGTTTAAAAAGACTAATTCGGAAAAAAAATTGGGTGGGTTGCCCCGTGACGCCATTTTCTTGGTCAATATTATTCATATTTCATATCATAAACTAATAAACTGATAATATTTCAAAATTATAGAAGGTCAATAAGTGTACCAATTTTTGGTTGGAGACGTCAATAGGTTTAAAATATATTTTTAAATACTTCTGTTGACTGTAAATCGAACCCTTGTGCGCTCCTGGATTTGCAATCTTTTGGCCCATTTTCTGTTACAAAACGTGTAACTCGTATATATAGTGATTGATTATTAAAATTTATTAACAGTAAATTTTAATTATATTGATTTATATAATGGAAATATTATGTAAGATAAAGAATTAATGACAACCTGTGCGTTAAATTTTTAATGCTCAATAATTTTCTTATTTGTTTGTATGACTCCGTATTAGATAGAAAAAAAAAAGTGTTTTTCGCGTTCAATTCCCCGAAATATTTAATTAATTTGACACTTAACATCGACTGTATATTATAATTTTTACACTTGATAAGAGAGGTAAAATGCCAAATACAACAAATACAGGGGAGTATTTCCATGATAAACTTTTAATCTCTCAAGCTGTTTCTCTAGCACCTAGTAATTTATATAGAATAAGAGAATTTGTGGTTTCATTAGTTTAAAATCACTCTTTTACGTATTCGTTATCTATTTATTTGAGTCTTCTTTGAAATGATATGTATCCGATGCTTTATCTAAGAAACGGGGAGCAAAAATACAAGTTGGATGGTTTTTGAATTCTTAAAGCGACAAAGGCTTATCAGTGCTGCTTTTTAAGCATTTGCACGTCATTTGTCGAAACTTTATCTCAATTTGTCTTTGAAAGGGGAAAGGAATGGGCTGCTAACTTTAGATATGCTTGTCATTTGTCGAAACTTTATCTCAAAAAGTTTTTGAAACAGGAAAGGGATCGGCCACCAAGTTTAGCCCATAGTATAACGAGCATCGATTCCAGTTTGTTCTTTTTGTGGCTATCTTTATATATTATCTTGTATTATTTCGGTAAACTACATTGATTAAGTAAATCATATTGAAAAAACTGTCTGAAAAAATATTTGTAAAAAAATTGAACTCTTAATCATTTGACCGAACATTAGTCTATCTACCAACTCGAACATCTATTTGAGGCACTTTTTGTGACCATCTTTTTTACTACAATTGGGGTGAGATTTGTTTTAAGGTGGATTCAAAATTATTTACTCCCCAATCGGCAGAAATGTAATCATGTTTCACGTGTCATGTGTCTCATCGACAGCGATTTACAGTACCACATCAACAGAGAGAGAGAGAGAGAGAGTAAAATACATAGAACAGATCAAGATTCATAGTTTGCATATAAATATCTGCCGATTTACCACAATAATACATACCTTCAACAAAAATTAAAGATTCTGATCGAAACTCAAAAAATTGGAAGACAAGGGAAAATATAACTCAACTTTGCTACAAAATGAAACTGTTACTCAACCAAGACACATTCATCCTAGTAAACCGTATTATAATTAGTAGGAGCCGTGAGTTTGAAGACGGGATTAGAGTCGGGATCATTTGATTTCCAAGATTAAACAAAATGCCGAGTGCTGATGCTTAAACCCATTTTATGGATGAAATAACGTCAAGGAACCTACCCACCTCTCACAACTTCTACGGGACGTTCATAACTTGAATAGATTGCAACATGTCTGAGACAGCAATTACCAGGTCGCCTGATTTTATCATTCCCCGTGCTCTGAGCAAGGAGAAAGTTTTGTGGAGGTTGCTTTCCATGTCATCGGAAAAGCTCAGACGGAACGGTATCAGACCCCATTGCAGGTTCAGGCGTCGCCGCACAGAGGTGGTGGTAGTAAATGCAAAAATGGGACAATCGGGTCTGCAACGTGACAAAAGAGATGCCATGTGACCAGTTTTTGTATAAACAAATATGGCGTCAACCTCCAAGTTATTGGCTGCAACATTCACAAAAAAACCAAGTGAAAAATTAAGGTCAAAACCAAGTAGGAAGACATTAAAACCATATATTACATGGATACATGAAAACAGTCAGTGCAGTAGCTATTTATACAAATTGGAACACAGATATATCTTACCCATCTTAGCAGCAGAGTTGCATATCTCTTCTGAAATGCTGTCACCAAAAGAAGATGCTATACCAGGGAGCTCCATAGCTTCGTGACGTTTCTGCTCTCTCCACCATTTCTCAATTCTCACGCTAACACTTCTCAATACGGCCAATGCCTTTTCAGGGTACTGTCCCATTGCCGACTCACCAGAAAGCATTAAGGCATCTGCTCGTTGGCGAACTGCTTCAGAAACGTCAGCTACTTCAGCTCTGGTTGGTGTGGGGTATTCTATCATAGATTCAAGCAACTGACTCGCAACAATTACAGGCTTATTTAATTGCCTACAGACTTGGACTATCTTTTGCTGTTCCGATGGAACCTGTTCCAAGGGGATTTGTGCACCAAGATCTCCTCTTGCTACCATAGCTCCATCCGATGCTTGAATGATTTCTTCCAAGTTCTTCAATGAATCGATACTTTCTATTTTTGCAATCACAGACACGTCACTGCATAACCAAATCCATAGATATCAGTTACTCGAAAATCTGAGGACTTAGGACATGTTGATTTTATCAAAGAATCATGGTTCACAGAAATGTTCCACAAAGTGGAAAACGGAGACGTGGGATCAAAGATCATAACTCATAAGATCACACCGATCCCCCTTCCAAAAAGAGAAACATTGAAAAAAAAATATAAATTTAATATGTAATATGGGCGAGGGTAAACAAACAGGTACAACATTTCAGAGGAAAGTTTCGTCGATTGAAGTAACAGGATACATTCGGTTTTTAATTTCAATAAATTAGAATGCAAACCTTAGACATAGATGACAGGATACATTCCACTATAATCTCTAATCTTGTAAAAGTCGAGCATTCATCATTGGCACTCTTGACGTTACAGCATAATAAAGTCATACTTAAGACCAATACTAAAATAATTGATGCCAGACTATAATTTGGGCTAGGATGACAGGCTGCTAATTGTCTATGACTCTGCAACAACCAGTCAAAGCTGTAACTAAAATTTTAACTCACTTATCACGGGCTCGTGCCTTAATATAGCTCTTAAGATGCTTTATAACCTCAGCAGACTTGACAAATGATACAGAAATGAAATCAACACCCTCAGCAATCCCAAAATCAATGTCCAGCCAATCCTGAAAGAATAATGTTTTAGGGTGAGAATATTTGAAAAAAATCTGTGCATGTCGCAAATTCAATAAAAAACAATATGAACATCAACCAAAAAATACAAACACTAATATATTATGCTATACGCGAGGCAATTTCAGAAAATTTGTGTTTATCGAGTCATTTTCTCAACCTCTTGCCAATTTCTTTGCAGAACCTTCCACAATGATAAAACGTAATTTAATTATCTGTATTTTGTAATGCGACGCCACATACCGAAAGATTAATCATGTTTTGGAGCTCAATGCCAGTCACTTGTTATAGGAAAGGCATAAAAAAATTAATTATGATTTGGAGCTCAATGCGGGTTATATGTTAAGGAATGGCATAAAATAACAGGTCAAGAAAGAAAAAAATAACAAAAAATTTGCATTGAGGTTGAAACCTATTGCCAAAGTAGCCCATGAGAACTTTCTCTTAGACAACCAAGTAACATGTTTTACCCCACAAGTTGTCTACAGCATTCCGAGACTACGATGACTGCAAGTCATGGGCAAACTTTTAATATATCACCAAACTGCCACCTTTCTTATTCCATCCTTGTATCTTATCTAAAGCCACATGCTTTATATTGGATGACACTCAACCAAGACAATTAAATTCCAGTCCCTAACAAACTCCAACCTAGCTTTCAGTCTCAAACGAATATGCTACATTTAACATGTAAGTCAAACTAAGTTTCATTTGCCACCAAATATGCTACATTTAATATGTAAGTCAAACAAAGAAAAAGGTCATGCTTTGATGAAACAAGAACTAAGAAGCCCCACGACAAAATTTATAAATTATAATTGCTTAGAGGAAATTATTTGAGAGAAATCAAGAGGAAATTTAGGCACACACCTTGGAGGAAATTGTAGGCAGCATTGCATTGCGTTCCCGTACTAAGCTACCATCACGCCAGAAAGTAAGATTGGCCCGGGGTAATAGGAGTCCAGGATCAGTACAGAGACACTTGACATCCGGACCAATTTTCTCAATCACTTCAAACCTCACCATTCCACCATCTACCAGAAGTTCATCACCTACTTTTACATCTGTCACATCAGATGTAACATGATTCATTAGCATCACATGGTTTTTGGTGCATGCTATTTATCACACAGAAAAATAATCATTCTTAAGTCTAACACAGCCTCAAAGTTGTTTTGAGATATATGTTCCGAACCTTCAGCAAAGCCATCATAGCTCACATTGATGGTGTGTTCGGGAAGACCTGAACCAAAAGCTCGAACACTGAAAGTCCATATTTCACCATCCTGAATAAGAAACGAAAGAAGCAACTTTTTTCTGTAAACACAACTTAACAAAAAAAATATTATCGGGGATGCATACCATAATCATACGGTTGTTGCCTCTCAAAAATGAAAAGCAAGCCATTCACCAATGAAAGGTATTTCCGAGGATGAATCTCAAGCATCTTTCTTGCGCAGTATGACTCAACTAACATTTCAATGCACCATGGCTTAGCGTTCATTTGAATCTTAAATATCAGTAGAATATGAAACAAATTGATCCATGTGAAACCGGGCAAGAAAAAAAAGAGAGTATCTCAACTGATGCTAAAAATGCAGACCTCTTTCACTCATAAGCAGCAAATATTACAACTTGAAACACTTAGCACCAAACTAACACATAAGATTCTCAGGTTTGCCCTAAAACAAACACAATCTAAGCAAATACTTCATACAGAAATACTAAATGAATTAATTATGCATAGGAAATATTTACTCCATTACCTCAGCTTTTGCGGAAGACGCACCACCAAGATCTCCCATGTGAATCTCACTCCCCTCAGTATCCATCATAATTGCCACAGCATACCCCTTCTCCTCATTCAATCTCCTCACCCGCTGAATCACCTCACGATGCCACTCACGCGTGCCATGACACATATTAATCCTCGCCACATTCATCCCGCCAACCGCCAGGGCCTCCAGCTGCTCAGGATTACACGAAGCTGGGCCGATCGTACAAATCAGCTTCGTGCGCCGCGTGCTCCGGAAGCCATTCTCCTTCAGCTCTGCCTCCGTAACCGCATCGACTTCAATTGAGCCCGAATCAGACACCACCTGGAAAGGAACGTGGTCCTGGAGTGCAGCGGATAAAGCCCCTCCGGCGCCGTTTTCGGAGCTAAAAAATGATGGATTGGCATCAGACGCAGAGGCTTCAACACAGAAGGGGGACTTATTGAGGCTTTTGGCGTGCGGAAGACGGAAATTGGCGGGGGGGAAAGGGAGTGAGGGTTTTGAGATGAGGGGTTTCGGAGAGGTGGAGGTGGAGGTGGAGGTGGAGGTGAACAGGTCTATAGATTGAGCCATAAATGGTCGGGAAACTCTTCCACTCTGCCGTGAATTGGCCTCGGATGCGAATGAATCAAGATAGAAACGAGGATTTGGAAGTAATAAAGAGAGAGAACGGCGGAGGAAGCTAGAAGAGTAGCTTTGGAAGCGACGTTTGGAATATTCCTTGAGTGAATCGGTTCACGTGCTCCGTTATATATTTGACCAACCAACGCATCTCTTTTCCGTTTGGGTCACACGTCATGGGAGATGCATCATAGCTAAGGGCGGAAATCAATCAAACTGTTTATGTATTATTCGGAAGTCACCTCCATAAAAAATTTGTTTGAGTTTGTTTGTTAATCATCAAGCTAATCTCAAGCTCGAAAATTTAATCAAACCAAGCTCAAACATAAAGATATTCGGCACGTGAGCTCGTAAACATATTCGATAATAGGCTCACAAACATGTTCGATAATAGGCTCGCGAGCTCGAGTTCGGCTTGTTTAGGTGTCTCGTAAGCTCGAACTTGGCTCATTTGTTAGAGTACTGTATTATTTTAGAATGTTCAATAATATACTAAGTTTATGTTTTTTTTGTTATTATTTTTGTCAATTTAGTTATCTATAAATGAATTTATATTTATATTTTTGATTTAAAATAAGTTCATAGATATATTTAGTTTTTAACAAGCTTGAACTCGATCTCAATTATATGCTTTACGAGCTCGAAAACGAGCCGAGCTCAAGTCAGACTTTTTAAACATGATAAACGCGCTATTAATGAATCAAGCTCGAGCCAGTCTTGATTAACACGATCAACGAGTTTTTAACGAGCCGAGCTTGAGCTTTTCCTAAGCTTAGTAATTTCAAGACAAACCGAACTCGAGCCTGATTATAGAAGATCGAATCTCGCTCGAGCCTCGCTCGAGTCTCAAACAATCTAAAACGAGTCAAGTTCAAGTCTGATACTGTTGGTTTGGTTTGGATCATCTACGTCCTTAGACCTTAATCATAACAATTCCTCATAGCTTCTATGTTTTATTGGTTAACTGTAATCTAACCATGAGATGAATTGAGCTGATTGATATTTATAAATAAAATAATATTTTTTATAAAACGGGTTGAATCAAATATCAATTTCATAAAATCGATCCGTAATAACATTCTAAAGTAGTTTTTGCTAATAATATTTACAATGCTTTCGGTTTCCATAAAAAAAATTTTAGTTGACTCATACAAATTTTGGACCTTATGATTTTTCGCAGTTTTCATACAATATTTGAGTTCACCTTTAAAGTGAAATATTTATTACTCCCTCGTTTAATTTAATATTTATTGAAAATACACAATCTAAATTTTGATTTAAAAGGAACTAAACTTGTAAATGAAAAGGGTAATAAAAAAAGAGTGGGTCTCATGTGAGACCGTCTCACGGATCTTAATCTGTGAGACGGGTCAACCCTACCTATATTCATAATAAAAAGTAATACTTTTAGCATAAAAAGTGATATTTTTTCATGGATAACCCAAATAAGAGATTCGTCTCACAAATACGACCCGTGAGACCGTCTCACACAAGTTTTTACCTCAAAAAAAATGGCAAATGATATATAGTAGTGGTATAAACATCTTTCAAACAGGGGAGAGACCAAAAAACTTCATTTAATTGTAAATAAAACAAATAGATAATGATAGATATCGAGTTGGAAACACAAATTCATTTAAAATTCAATATGTAATAATGTTTTTAAAATTTAGATTTTGCAAGCTAGTTTCAACTTTCAATCAATTTTCCTTGATTTTATCTAGCCATCCGTACGTGATAAATTCCTATATATACTGGAATAAATGAGATATTTATTATAACTAGCTAATTGTTATATCCAAAGTTTCGTGATATTTCCCATAACGAGTAGTGGCAGGACGATTACAAGACGAGATTTTTTTAAAATAAAATAAAATAAAATAAAACACGAGAAAGACGTTTCATTTGAACCGCCAGAAATATCACAAAGTCGTGTTTATCAAGCGAGCCATTTGATATTGTAGTTTATTCCACTGAATTACTATTTATTTTTAGACTTGATGTCCCAACCTTAAAATTCTTGCTCTATAAAATACCATGCATGTTGTGTCCCATGCTTGAGTTAAAAGAAATGATCGATTATTTTTGAATTTATAAAAGAAATCATTTAAGAATTTGTGTCACAAGCAATAAAATTCTAACCATTCACGAATTCGAGATGGCGTTTTGATTACAAGGGTCCAAGGTTCGTGCACACTGGAAATTAAAGGAGCTGCTGAAATGATTCTAGCAATGTGCACTCACTATTATGTCACCGAGGGAAACACCGCAGCTTTTGATAATTTTGAAAGGTCAAAATTTCGTGAGCTCATTCAAGATGGCTGCTAGCAGTCTCCGGTGCATTGCATTTGCTTATAAGTACGTGTCAGATACCGGGCATGAAGACGGTGAAATACATAACAAAGTACAGGATACTGGTTTAACCTTTTTAGCCCTTGTTGGCCAGAAAGATCCGTGTCGCCTTGGCGTGAAGAAAGCTGTGGATGATTGTCAATATGCAGGCGTTCACCTCAAAATGATGGTGACAATATTTTCACCGCAAAGGCCATAGCAACCGAATGTGGGATACTCGGTCCCAATCAAGAAACGAATGATGGATCAGTAGTGGAAGGCGTGGAGTTTCGCAACTACACAGAAGATGAGAGAACGGAAAGTGTTGAAAAGATATGTGTTATTGCAAGATCGTCCCCTTTCAACAAACTTCTAATGGTGCAGTGCCTCAAAAGAAAGGCCATGTTGTGGCAATCACTGGAGATTGAACAAATGATGCCCCAGCTCTGAAGGAAGCTGATACAGGACTTTCAATCGGGATTCAAGGCACGGAAGTAGCGAAATGTTGAGTTCAGGGGTTGGAACTATAACTTAGCCCTCCTTTTTTTCCATGAAAAATTAAATTTATGTTAAAAAAGTTAAAAACTTATTAAAAATTTGAATTTTATTTTAAAATTTTCAATTTTTTTAAACAAAAAAACTTATAAAACGTCCACGCAAGTATCTTTTAATGACTAGACAGCAATTTTCAATATATGACGATGTCCCCACCCCCCCAAAATAATATAAAGAATTGAGTTGACGTTTTCCGTTTGGGGGAGTTTGTGCTCCTTCCCCTTCCTATCAATTGACATGTGCCTATTTTGAAAAACAAAAAAAGAAATAAAATGCCAAATCAAGGGGGGAGAGAAAAATAGATAAAAACAAGGGATTTTTTTTAATAAAAAAACTAAAATAAAATGGGACACGTGTCCATATAAGAGGCTTGGGGAAGTAATTCTCTATAGGTGCACGGACTCCCCGTCGAAATTGTAAAGTGACGATGTAAGGAATTCGAGATGCATCAATTAGATGTTATTCTTATTTTATTTCGAAAATTTACATTTTTATGAAAACCAAAAAAAAAAAAAAAAAGAAAACCCAAAAAACGCACACAACTCCATGTATAAAATCAACAATAATTTTTGTCAAAACAAATTTAATAATATTTTTAAAACTATAGAACAAAACATTTTATAGATTGGGAAAACGAAACTGATTTCAAAAGCATATGATTTTAGAACACCTTTAATTTTATAATAGGTGAAAAAAATCATGAATTTATGACGTATAAAAAACTGCTCCTATAGTTTTCTGTACCAAAATATCCATTTCAAATCTTCGAATTGACGAAATTTATAACCTTTATTCCCAAACTTTATTTTAAACATAATTTTTTTTCAATTAACTTGATATATATTTGAAAACAAATAAGCTAATTTTAAGTTTTTGGTAAAAAAGAAAAAGAAAACTGTGGAATGAATTTGTTATGCACGACAAAAATGCTTGGAGTTATGAAAAAATATTTGAATGCTTTTTTAATAACTTTTCCATTTATAATTTTTGTGTAAAGATTCTAAACACAAACACAATATTCAGAAGAGTGGGTCTCATGTAAGAGTCAACTCTACCCATATACACAACAAAAATTAATACTCTTAGCATAAAAAGTAATACTTTTTCATGGATGACCCAAATAAAAGATCCGTCTCACAAATACGACCCGTGAAACCGTCTCACACAAGTTTTTGCTTAATCTTAGAGAAAAAACACAGTTGATTCTGGTAGGCGTGATCAAAACTTACAAAAAAATCTGATTCGTAAGATAGAACATAATAAGTAAATTAATGGAATTTTCATGACGAATCAATACCAAATGTGGGGAAATATTCTATGAAATCTTCGAAAAACAATGCAGAAAAGGTATAGAATATCAACTTCTTTATATTTTATTCGATTCGATTTATAAAAGGAAAAAAGAAGAAGAAATGAACACTTTTTGAATTTTAAATGCTATATAATTCTTAAGACTGACCTTTCAGAGAAATTTCCAGCTTTTCTTTTGTTGTTGGAAAATTATAATTTACGAGTTCACATGGTATTGTTTTTATAAAAAAATTACTTTTTTAATAATTTACATTTATGGAACAAAACAAATTTTCACACTGTTAAGTCGTAGCACCTTTTCCCCCCTGAAAGAATCCTTTTACGGCACTTTTACCTTCTTTTTAAATAATAATAATAATACAGAGCTCGATTTTCTAAAATTAGGTGATATTCTGTCACCAAATAACCATAATTTGCATTTTTAATAAATACAATTTATTAAAATTTGAAAAAGCAATTCCAGTTGTTTCCAATCATATTAGTCGGTGGGAAATTTTTTATGTTCATTTGGTATAACATTAATATATTCCAAGGGGTAAGTACTGAATAATTTTCCTTAATCTTTTAAAATAATTTACTTCTATATTTTCCAAATACTAATACCCTAAAAAATAATTTGATGTATGCATGAAATCTCCGGGCAAAGAAGTACGGCGCGTATCTGCTGTCAAGATCAAGAAGTGCCGATGAAGCGGAAGAAAGAATCAAAAGAAATATATTATATATTAAGTTTAAACTCTATTATGATAATTCCTTCCAGCACTAAGAATAAGATATACACAAACATCTCCTGGAGTGTATCTGTACACAAACATCTTTTTACCATTTTAATGAATGTTTAATTTCATTAAAAAAAAAAAAGATATACACATTTATCTCACTAATATGAAACTCTCCTGGAAGGTGATGAAAAACAAATCTAATTTCTTCGCATGGTTAATAACGCGTCTTTACATGCTATATAATGATAGTATTAGTGATAATACAAATGGTGGATCAACTGTTACACGATCTTATCGTCACCTACCTTTGTTATTTGCCAAATTTGTTTTAGTTAGTTTTCTTATTATCATGTTTTCGATCAAGAACTTGTGAGGCTCACATTTGATCGGTAAACATGTGTTCGGTCATTCTTGCAAACTCGCAATGCATGGACTCGTTAGCTGTTCTGCGTGACACTGCGAATCTCAGCGTACTCAATAAAAAGAGATGGCGTTTGGCTTTCGTTACAATTTATTGTTCAAGGGCTTTCTTCCCTCGCTTCAAACAACATGAGATATTATCGAGAAGATGGAGCAAGATTTCGCCTGACCCTTCTTCGAGAATCACTCTCGATGTTGTTCTAGAGCATCCCTTGTTCTCTGGTGTTGATCAGTCGAGCCTTATCAAGGTTGTTAAAGACAAAAGCCTTGATCATTTGGCTAAACTTGGAGGAGTTGAAGGGATTTCTTCTTCTCTTAAGACGGATTTGCTGTATGGGATTACTGGAGATCTAGAAGATATATCTTCTAGACATGAAGCGTTTGGTACAAATACATATCGAAAGCCACCAACACAGAGTTTCCTCCATTTTGTATGGGAAGCTTTCAAGGATCCAACAATTCTAATTCTGTTGCTTTGTGCTGCATTCTCTCTTGGATTTGGTATCAAAGAGAATGGTCCTAAAGAGGGTTGGTATGATGGAGGAAGCATATTTGTTGCTGTTTTTCTTGTTATTTCTGTTTCTTCTATCAGTAATTTCAGGCAAAACAGGCGGTTTGAGAAGCTTTCGAAAGTGAGCAGCAATATTCCTGTCGAAGTCGTGAGAAACAGCCGAAGGCAACAGATAACTATATTTGATATCGTTGTTGGAGAAGTTGTTTTCCTCAAGATTGGCGATCAAGTACCTGCTGATGGGCTATTCATAGAAGGCCACTCTTTGCAAGTGGATGAATCTAGCATGACTGGAGAAAGCGATCATGTTGAGATTAATACATATCAGAGACCCTTTCTGTTTTCAGGTACGAAGGTGGCTGATGGATATGGTAAAATGATAGTAACTTCTGTGGGAATGAACACTACTTGGGGCGAAATGATGAGCACAATAAGTCGTGATTCGAACGAGCAAACACCCCTTCAGATGCGGTTGAACAAGCTAACTTCATCAATTGGTAAGGTTGGTTTAGCAGTAGCCTTTCTAGTCCTTCTTGTGCTTCTAGTACGCTATTTCACAGGAAGTACAGAAGATGACAATGGGAATAAAGAGTTCAATGGTAGTAAGACGAAGGCTGATGATGTGATCAATGCGGTGGTGAGGATTATTACTGCTGCTGTAACTATAGTAGTCGTCGCGATTCCTGAAGGGCTGCCTCTTGCGGTTACGCTCACTCTTGCTTATTCGATGAAACGAATGATGGCAGATCAAGCAATGGTGAGAAAGCTCTCGGCTTGTGAGACGATGGGCTCTGCCACAACTATATGTACGGATAAAACAGGTACTCTGACTTTGAATCAGATGAAAGTGACCAAGTTTTGGCTTGGAAAAGAATCTCTAGAAGGGATGTATTATTCTTTGATTTCTAGCAATGTTCTTGAACTGTTCTACCAAGGGATTGGCCTCAACACAACAGGTAGTGTTTATAGGTCTGAGATATCAGGAACTTATCTTGAATTCTCTGGCAGTCCAACCGAGAAGGCGATTCTGTCATGGGCCATGCTCGAATTGAACATGGATATGGAGGCGGTAAAACGAGACTGCAATGTTTTGAACGTTGAAGCATTCAATTCCGAAAAGAAGCGAAGTGGCATTTTGATGAAGAAAGTTGAAGATGGTGGGAGTCATGTACACTGGAAAGGAGCTGCTGAAATGATACTTGCAATGTGCTCTCATTACTATGATGTGAAAGGTGATATTAAAGATTTGAATGATTTTGAAAGGGTGAAATTTGACCAGATTATTCAAGGGATGGCTGCCAGTAGTCTTCGCTGCATCGCCTTTGCACACAAGCAGGTTCTAGAGGTCGAGCATGAGAGTGGTGGAAACCATCCAAGAATTCAAGAAAATGGGTTGACCCTGTTGGGCATGGTGGGATTGAAGGATCCATGTCGCCCCGGCGTGAAGAGAGCCGTGGAAGATTGTCAATTTGCTGGTGTGAATGTTAAGTTGATCACCGGTGACAATGTATTCACTGCAAAAGCTATAGCCACCGAGTGTGGAATACTCCATCTGAACCAAGAAGAAAACGATGATACAGTCATTGAAGGGGTTGAGTTTCGTGGATACACAGATGAGGAACGAATGGAGAAAGTCGACAAAATCTGTGTCATGGCAAGGTCGTCTCCTTTTGACAAACTTTTAATGGTGCAATGCCTAAAAAGAAAAGGCCATGTTGTAGCAGTTACTGGAGATGGCACAAATGATGCACCAGCTCTGAAGGAAGCTGATATAGGCCTGTCAATGGGGATTCAAGGAACAGAAGTGGCAAAAGAAAGTTCGGATATTGTAATCTTGGACGACAACTTCGCTTCAGTTGCTACAGTTTTGAGGTGGGGAAGATGTGTTTACAACAATATTAAAAAATTCATCCAGTTTCAGCTCACAGTAAATGTAGCAGCTCTTGTCATCAACTTTGTGGCAGCTGTTTCAGCCGGTGAGGTACCGTTGACTGCTGTTCAACTTTTATGGGTAAACCTGATCATGGACACTTTGGGAGCATTAGCCCTCGCCACAGAAAGGCCCACAAAAGAACTCATGAACAAGAAGCCTGTGGGTCGAACTGAGCCACTTATCACCAATATTATGTGGAGGAATTTGCTAGCACAGGCTTTGTATCAGATATCTGTTCTCTTGATATTACAGTTTAGAGGAGAATCAATTCTGAGTATCAGCAGAAGGGTGAACGACACATTGATATTCAACACTTTCGTTCTGTGTCAAGTGTTTAATGAGTTCAATGCGCGTGAACTCGAGAAGAAGAATGTTTTCGAGGGGATACACAAGAACAAGCTGTTCTTGGGGATTGTTGGGATAACTTTGATTCTTCAAGTGGTTATGGTCGAGTTTCTTAAGAAGTTTGCAGATACAGAGAGGTTAAATTGGGGACAATGGGGACTGTGCATGGGAATTGCAGCTGCTTCGTGGCCAATTTGTTGGCTTGTCAAAAGCATACCAGTAACTGATAGACCAGTGTCCAGTTTTTTCAGTTTCAAAAACTTTTAAAGGCATGTAATAGTAGAAATTATGCTTAGCTTTCAGGTCCGTAGTATATGATTCTTTTGCATTATTTCCTCTGCATTTCATTTTACATGTATCTTTTATTATTAGTTTGGATGAATATAGTGATATTCTTTTATTTTTGAGTACACGATATTCTTTTAGGGAGAAATAAAATAAAATGTTATTATGTTTCTATAAAGAAAGCATATGCGCTGACAAAAAAATTTCCAGTAGCAAACCCCATTAGTTCTCTCCATTAAGCAGAAATCAAATATCAAACATGGTGCAGAACTAAGATGTGCACAAAGCCAAAAAGTGACAATATATTACAGATTTGAGGCAAATTGATTATGCCATCATGCCTCACAAGGCTTTATTGAGCTAGACTGAGATTTTTTAACAAGTTTGATGCAATGACACATAGTACGATAGATAAGGGACGTTTTGGTTTTCTACCAAGACATAATTTTACACAGCAATCAACTTTAGGCAGGAACAGGTACAGGCAGTGCACCATTTTCAGACGGAGCTAAACGATCGTAATATTCCACCAAAACTTGCCAGCCACCAGGGCACATGAATCCATCAGGAGGGTCTTCTTTGTTCTTTGCCAAGGTTCGCATCTGGAGTTAAATGAAAAAAAAATGGACGTTAGAATGAGGAAAAGCGTTCAATAGTCAATACAACGGGTATTAGCAAGCATATAATTGCAGAATATGCACAAATCTCTTTCAAAAATCACCATTGATGCAGTGGATGAGACGGAAGGGGGTGGCACTGTGGCAGGAGCCTTTCCTTCTTCTGAATTGCCTCTAGTTTAATATATTCTTTAATGTATTCTAACACAACCTCCCTAAAATATTAAGATTCGAGAAATTTCTACCACTATATTATAGCTTCAGTTAAGCTCCTTTATTTTTACACGGAAGCAGCAATGGTGGTAATAGAGATACCTTGGTGCCAGATATGAAAAGAAAATCTTGTGCCCTTGATGGATCAAAGAATGCCATTTTACCCTGAGTCTTGTCATATGCAGCCACCTGCAATAATTCATAGCTACTAGTCAGTATGCGGCATTAATATTTTTTGTATCCCTTCGTATACAACTTCTTGATCCTGACATTCAAATTGAAAGTTAATTCAGATTTTTAATCAACATAAAAGGGGCGACAAAGTGGTCGTTCGAGTACAACCTTGAATGGTAAAATGTTCAACTTCTCCAACCCAGGAGCCATGCTTAGTACTTTCTTTCCATGATCAGCATCATACAAATCTCGTTTCTCGGTGGGGTGGCCCATGCCAGCTGGGTCCCTCCCAACAATGTAAAAGTTTGCGCCTGCATTAATCCGAGCTTTAGCATGCCACTGTACCTCGGTTGGGCCAGCATAGTGCATTGGGGACGGAAATATCGAAACAACAGTAGTCTCTGGATCAAGGATGCCGTCTTCAAGCACCTAAAAGAACACATAGAAATATGAAACATGATCAGTAAGGCAACATGGTGGTGCATGGTAATACCAGATGACATCATTACATGAAAAATTTATAGCCCTGCTGCGTTGAAACGTTCAGAGACTGTATCGACGTACAATGAACTCAAAGTAAACTTACCAATTAGATTCAATCTTGTAAGATCATGCAACTGCTGCCGGATGCCAAAAGTCATGAATAATGGTAATAATAATAGTACAACTCAAATCCTTTGAATCATATAAAGCACCACGTTTCAATTGTTGTTATCATATAGAGAACTGGATATAGACAATTGTTGCTCTCCAACAAAATCAACATTCTGCTTAGTAATAGTACTAGTATCATGATTGATATTGACAATAAATGAAATTTACCTTTTCATGCTGCTTCATTCGCCAGCTAAGTGGAACATCGTCTGCTTTTGTGTAACCGCCTAAAGGATGAAGCAAGAGGATGGGATTCTTGTATCCCATCTCAAGAAGCCGGCGACGCGTGTCAGTCATCAATAGAGCATGGCCATTGTGCACAGGGTTTCTTAGCTGGAAAGCAAATACTGCATCTGCATTGCGTCTCTCAAACTCATCACGAAGCTGTGCAGGAGAAAGGCGGAATCGATCAAGCCCATCATTATACTGAATGGGGTGTATAACCTCTAAATCACCACCAATCAGCCAGTTTCCAGATTCTGTTA
This sequence comes from Primulina huaijiensis, assembly GCF_012295235.1. Classification (NCBI taxonomy): domain Eukaryota; kingdom Viridiplantae; phylum Streptophyta; class Magnoliopsida; order Lamiales; family Gesneriaceae; genus Primulina; species Primulina huaijiensis. The sequence goes on from NW_027360177.1 coordinate 173,019, forward strand.
TTGCTTCATCAACATAGGGCAGACCATGTGCGGTCGTACCCCAAGCTCTTGCTATTCGTTCTTCTTTATTGTGCTTGTAGATCTCAATGCTGCAAGTGAAAATTCGTGACAAAAAAATGTTCTTTTAACACCGGGGATCAGTAAATGGCGTTATGAATCATAGGTCGGTGAAATGAAAGCCACACGTTGATCAAATACTCGATGAAAGATATGCCAATGAATTATAATTTTCGTCTGGTTCAGAAAATTGTCGAATAAAATTAAAGCACCAATGTAAAATGGTTCTGATCGATATTTTGCTTTCAAAAGATCGAAATTTTGTAGGACAGAAATATTAAACTACTCCTGTCAATCACAAGACAGATATGCATCAGCAACCAGTCGAGGTCCACTGCAAGTTGACATAATTGTTAATGAGAGTCATTCCTATCAAATGGCCCTAATTACCGCTAAGAGTTGTGGGATTTAGTGGCCAACACATCATTTTGGAAAGAGGGCGACCTACAATACTTTTAAGGAACAAAATTTATTTCCATAACAATCTCACGTAGCTGAACAAGAACGTATAGCTGATAAGAAATATGATTCAAAAAATTTATATGATCAAATTAATTAATACATCCATATATAGCTGATAAGAAATATGATTTAAAATAGAAACAAGATCAATAGATAAAAAGGCAGCTTTTACATAGGAAAAATGTATAATTATATCAAAACATTGTATTTAATAGAAACTAGCTAGTTTACATCACATATCCATCACTTCATGAAATATATCTTCTAAAAAGAAAATGAAATATAAATCTCATGATAATTTCTGCACTCCAGAATTTTCAACTACCAACCAAGACAAAGACAAAGTCTTGGGAGGTGAACATAACAAATTGCCTTTCCTCCGGTTGTAAACATTAAATAAAAAAAAACAAATATATAACTTTTCAATAAAAATATAAGTCCACGCGGACCACGCTCCTCTAACTCGTGGGCTTGCCAGTTGCCAAATCCGATTTCTATATAATTTTAAACACATCAAGCAACCCACGTATGCAACCAGAACAAAAAGAAAATTTGTTCATATGTGCAAGTATCGCCAGGATTATAGGATTCAAAGGTGCAAAATTTACACTTTTAGTACAAAGAAAGTATATGCTTAGGAAATGAAAACCATCAAAAGGAAAAATGAGGCTCAGAAAATTGCCCTTACTCGTTCAAAATAGCAACTGGGTGGTCTTTCGCATCAACAAGAGCCACGCTTGTAAACGACCCGACACGGCTCTTCTGATCATCATCAATCGCGAGCACGATGGGCAACGACATGTTAACAAACGACCCGTCTTCTAGACGGAGAGAATTGAAATGAAGTGTTTGGAGGAACTGCGACTCTCTCATGAATCCCTTCAACGGGCTGGCCCAGCCTTCGCTGAGCACATGCACCCACTGAAGATCGATCATGGAGAGCCTGATCTTTGGCAGGCTTGCAGCCTGCTTCAATTTGGAGTCTTTTTCTGATTCTGGAACGAATAGTTGAACAAGCTTCCCACCATCCGGATCGATTAGAGAAGCGGATATGTGGACGACGGCGAGGCGTCGGATTTTGGAGGCCGGGTGGCGGCGGAGTGGGGCATTGAAGGGCGGAGAGACATGGGTTTTCGATATTTTTGGGAGGGAATGGAAGGTAGGGGTGGAACTTTTGAGGTATAGAGAAGCCATTACTGTCATTTTTGGCTCTCTTTGGTTGGAATTTCAGCGGGTGGCTTGTCTCGTGGAGGACAGATAAAAGATTTGGAGGGAGAGAGAAACGGGACAGCAGTTAGGCTCATTTTGGAAATAATAAAATGATTTCCGGATAATTAATTAATTAATACTGCAACTTTAATTTACTTTTAATTTAATAATTTAAATACCAAAACCATCAAATCATTCTACAATGTAATCGATAGCATAGAACCATAACAAAGAAATAAATTAAAATCTTATTATGTCAATATATATATATATATATATATATATAATACGATAATATGAAGATTTTGAAAAGTGATAGGATTTTAATTAAATTGATGATTACTTTAAAAAAAAACACTCAGAAACAAATTGGATGTATAGAAGAAATCTTTACTAAACCAAACAAGAGGCATTTGTTTTAAGGCAAAAATTTGTGTGAGACGATTTCACGGGTCGTATTTTCGTGAGACCGTCTCACAAGAGACCTACTCTTGTTTTCAATGTTCTACAATTATAATTGATTTAATCATCAAAAAGTAATAATAAAAATGTTATACGTTTAGCTTCTGCTTAGGTTAACGGATTTCAAATATATGAATTTGGATAATAATTTTATTGTTAATAATGAAACATAGATCAAATCCACATATTATTTATGTGCACATTAGTTATATAAAGTATAATGAATTTCAAATGAAACTATTATTAAGTACACTTGAAATATATTTTAATTAACATGAAATACTATATAAATATGAAAGATGTGGATTTGAAGTTTACGGTGTTAATTTTTTTTAAACAATAAAAATACATTTGAAATTTATAGATTTGAAATCCGTCCATCCAAACACAACTTTAAACAATTCAATTTTCATCTATTTATAAGATGCTAGAATAAGGGTAGTATCCTCACATTATATCCATTTATCCAATTTTAATTTTAATTGCTAAGATGAATTTTATTTTACTCTATTTAAATATACAGAACCATTTATAGCATATTTATTTTGTGTAATTTATTATAACAAGACATTTAATAAATGTTACGTTTAGAAATAAACCGTACGAAACGTAAATGAACGAAAAGGACTTTAAGTGCCGGATGCTGGTGCCATCAGGTTTTGGACGGATTTTATACAGCGGAATGAACATAGACGTTTTTAAGGTTAAGGTCAAGTACAACTTTACCGTTCTGGATTCAAACTCCTTGCGTCCTTTCAATTTTTTTATGTTGTCATGATTTAATAATAATTACTATTATAAGAATAATATTTTTTAATAATCCAGGTGTCCATATAATTTTGTCATACTATTAATATAATAAAAAGGACAATACTATCTCTTGGTTCTATAATCGAGACAAAAACTTGTTTAAGACGGTCTCATAAGTCGTATTTTGTGAGACAGATCTCTTATTTGAGTCATAATGAAAAATTATTATTTTTTATGGTAAACGTCTAATTTTTTATTTTAAATATCAGTGAATTGACTCGTTTCACAAATAAAAATTCATGAGACTGTCTCACAAGAGACCTACTCCTACATCAGTTATATCAGTATAATTAAGTCTCACGGGCAAGTTTATACACACACATAGTAAATATTCGAATTAAATTAATTAATCACGGCTCAATCTTTCAAGACGCACAATGGATTCAAACCAGAGATGGAACCATTCCAAAGGTTAGGATGAGTTTCGAATTGGGGTCGACTTTCTCAACATAAAAGTATATTTAATTTAATTTTTTTATACGTATATTGAAAATTATTTAACTTAACACACGTTAAAAACTATTGTTAACTATTATAAAGTATATATTTATATTGTAATGTTAAGCCAAAGTAATGATAATGCCTCGTTTGTTTTTGTTTTCTTTATCAAATGGGCCCCACCGGTTTTTGAGTGGGGTGATGCTTTGTACATATCTATATAGACATATATAAATACATTTTTTTAATATATGTTTTGTGCATGTTACATGTTGACCGATGCTCTTGCACAAAATGAGGAATATATAATTTTTATAAATTTTAAAAGCTATAAGTTATACGCTACACTTTTGTTTTGTTTTGTTTTTTTTTTCCTGTGTAGGTAGAATTTTTAGGTATATGCGTTTTAAATTGATGCTCTTGGATTGGTGGATTAGCTAGGTCAATGATTAAGGTTGAGACTTTGAGATTTATTATTCTCATCTTCGAGTCCGTTGATTGAGGGTAGTTTTCTTAGTTTATTTAGATAAATTTAGTTGTTTTCTTATATTTTCTTTACTCGAGATAAGCAATTCTCGGTCTACGTTCAAGTCTCATCAGAATTTGTTTGGAGAAATTCATTTAAATATAAAATTTTATCATTGTGATATACTAAAAAAGTATTTGCAATCAGTAAAAATTATTATTTTTTCACCTTTTACTTTTTTTAAAAAAAATCAGTTTTTATTTTGTATTTTTCAGCTTCGGATTTTATCATGATTCTGTTCAATTTAAGTAAAATTTCAAAACTAATTACATCTATATATTTCAAAAGCGATTATGTATTATATAATAAGAGAATTTTTTTGTTATTTTATTAAAAATTATTATGAGAATCACATATTTATCAAATACTCTACGTAATAAAAAAAATCTGTTTTTTGTTTTTTAAACATTATTCATTTCTGATTTTTTTCCCCATTTCATAGTCTAAATTTAATCATTTCAATAAAAACATAATCTTCCGCAAACATTCTTAGACTGTATTCTCACCTTACCATTTTACTTCCAAATTTAAAATTTGTATTGCCTTTTGATGATCAAGTTTAAAAATCAGATTTTAGTTAATGACATTTTATCCCGTATCGTGCGTGTCTAAGAATCCACTAACTCCTCATAGGCCCACATTTCCAATTTAATCTTCACTACAATCAAAGCCAGATTCAGACGTACTAAAAAAGAAGTGTCGAAACCGAACTTTTATTCTTCATTTGTTTAATCCCATTTGATCCTTTATTTTATTGTAAACAATGCATAATAATTCAATTACAGACAGACTTTCTCATTGGGTGTTTGATACAATAATGATTTAGTAATGACAGCTTAGCAGTGTAAGATGATACAAAAAACTCACCAATAAATATATACAAAGAATTGAAAAACGTCGTGACGAAATATATACAACGAGGCTTGAATGAATTTGTCAATAGGGGTACCAAGAAATTTTAAGACATGTACATGTAGGGATTTGCCTTCTTTGAGCCATTGATGGGACCTCAAAGCCTTGAAGAGTGAAGGGTAGGTGTAGTTATTTGGTTTGACACTGGCGTGAGTCAGAATGCGAGAATACATAGACAATCCAACTTGAATGTGATCTTCTCGAGTGAGGGAAGAGACAAGGGTGATATAGAGAAAGATACTAATTGGGTTCAAGAATAGGTTGAATATGATTAATGTGTAGGTTACAGGAGCTAGAACGGAAGAAAAGTAGAGAACGCAGCTGTCAGGATATGTGTGGAGGACGAGCTAGGCCGCGGGTTGTAATCATCTGAGCACGGACTCGTTTGAAAGTATCCAATGTCTTGCATTGTCGCTATACAGGAAGAGATGAGTGCGGTCCAAGTGAATCAACCTTGCTTTTGCACATTCAGTGAGCTGCCGTCAGACAAAATATATGTGAAACATGGATGAATTTCAATGAGAAACATTAGCTATTATAAAGAATAGCGATGCAAGTTTCTGCTTTCACAACCATCCAACCAACCATAGGGACTAAATCATAATTTCTAAGCCAAAGAAACACATACTCATTAATAACTAGTAATAATGAACAAACATTGGTGTGTGACTATATCTGTTATTATGTAATAAAGCATTAGTTTTTTCAAACATCAGGATTTAATACATCATGGACGTTTTTTTAATAGGATTTAAAATACATCATGTTATTATTAAAATAACGCGTATTTTAGCAATTAGAAAATTCAATATGTTAAAATAATAATAATTTATTGTTGTATACTACAATAAGACCAAGGTGAATTTTAGAAATTGAATAATACGCACCAAATGGATAAAAATGTTAGATAAATCAATAAATTAATATACTACGAAAGGGGAAAGATATTTTAATTTTAAGGAATTAGGAATAAGAGGAGTCCCATATGGACCAAATTAAAATGATCTGGAAGAGGCCCCATTAATGTAAAGTATGGATAGACAGTACATGGTTGATAACACAATATCTCCATGGTTAAGATTAAAATCATATGAACAAAGGGGTTCATTTTGCAAAATAAATCTAAACAAAAACAGCTTACAAAATCAAAAAAGGACTCAATATCCACCAGAAACGATCACAAAGAAGTTAAGACAGCAATAATAAGTTCTCAAGTGAATTATTGGCAATCCATTTTGCAAAAAACTTTCTTTATACAGACAATGTACACAAAAGCAAGAACAAATATTTTCAAGCACCAGATGACAGCATTTTCGACCTTAATTTTGTAAAAAGTTCAAGAAACTAAAAGCACGTCGACGGGAAAAAAAATATAAAGAAAGACGGCCTACAATATGGCGGTGAAACTGTTAATCTATCTAACGTCATTAAAGGGAATTAAGGGGAGTGCACTAAATTTAGGAGATTTAATGACTTTTGTAGATTTTATAAGTTTAAAAATATTCAATTAAGATTTTTGCATACTTCTATAGAAATCCAGTATTATTCAAAATAGACTTTCATAGAACATTAAAAAGTCAAATGATATTCAGAATTATTTTTAAAAATTTTTAAAAGTCTAAACGTATTGAAATTTTCAAAAAAATTTTAATAACTCCATGAAATTCATTAACATACAAATATTAAAACTTAAGGTACAACTATGAATTGTCAAAAATTGTATTTGGTTTAACCCAAAGATTTGGACATACATACATACATACATACATACATACATACATACATATATATATATATATGTATATATTTTTATTTTACAAATTTTCCTTAATTTTATTAATACAACGATGTATTTTTAAAAATTTACAAACATAAATAAGAACTTAGATACACACATATACACGTAAGGACTAAATTATTCAAATAATTAAATTTATTTACTAATATAAATTTTAAAAACTATTTTAAACTATATATATTGTCTATGTCAATTAATTATTAGTTCAAAGAAATTAATAAAAAATAACATGTTATAATTAGGTATAAAATATACAGAATTCTATATAAAAAGTTTACAGAATTATATAAAATTTTGCAAAAACATTTACAAGATTCCACAAAAATATGTTTGTTATTCAGTGATATTATGTAAAAATCAATAAAAATTTATAAAATCAACAAAATTCTATAATTTTATGTATTTTATGCAACTGAGGATTCTTCCGTGTGCCATTTAATTATCTATATTAAATTTAAATTTATGATTCTTTATAAAATAATGTGTGGATATCGACTTTATATATTCTTTTAATATATGTCGAACGCAATTTGTGGGAGCCCAATCGAATTCTAAGCGGAAAGGACCAACCAAGTCATTTGACTGGCGGAGAGGTGATGCTTACGCATGCATATTACTTGTTTTTGCTCAAACTCAATTCAGTCAAACTGAGTTTAGTTTAGCCATATGAAATCCCAAATCTTGTACGTATATGATGTTAAAGATTGGAACTTTAACCTAACTCAAACGCAAAAACTAGTTCGAAAGGAAGACATTTTTGGGATGGTCCATAAAACAGTCCATCGTATATTTGTAGGTCAAGGCTAGTAGGGAACACAAGAAAAAACTGGAACTTCTTAAGATGTGCATGCAGAGTAACTAGTTGCCAAGCCTACAAATGTTGTAATCTGTAAACTAAATTATTGCTTTAAGTTACAATCAAATATTCAGCAACATGTCTCTTTTATGGAATTAGAGCATCTCAGCTCTAACGAACTTGGTATGTATGTAATGAATTTTTTTTCCTCCTAAATGGCATCTCAATCCTCTAATATTCTCTCCTTTTTTGCCAATTTTCCAGTCACTGCTGCTCAAAATTTCATTTATATTATTAATACAAAAGCTCAGCTTCCTCTCTAGCTAACTCCCCAAATTCAATTACTTGCTAAGAAAACTCATTTTGATGTTATCTTGTTCGGGTGGATCTTCTTGGTTATCTCGATGGAATTCTTCCATGTCCTGCTCCCATGGTGACTAAAGACGACAAAAGTGTTCCGAATCTAGACCATGTTCCTTGATGTCGTCAAGATCATCTCATTCTTATGTGCAATTTTGGTTTCTTTGAGTGAGTTTTTCATTCCGTTGGTGTGTTTGCCACATTGAATCATGAAGCTCAGTCTCGATCATATGTCTTGTCCCTACGCCGAGGATCTCCCACTCACTTGATTTATCTCAAAGGTAAATTTGACTATGATTACTGGTGGTGATCTTTCTATTACTATCTTTGTTGCATCGATCTCTAGATTGCCAGTGAGCTCACTCTTCTAAATGCTGACCCTGTCAATGATGGAATCTTCTTATCTATGCAACTTGTGGCTTAGATCCCACTAACAAAGAGCTAATTACAGCTATAATGCGCACTCATGATTCTGTTGTTCAATTCCAAAGTTTAATAAAATCATTCATCAATACGAATTCATTTAGAATGGGAAACAGTACTGGTTACACACAAAGCTTCTGCTTGGAAACTTAACGTTTGCGGCTAAAAAAACAATATTCGCAATATATAATCATATACTGTTCAAATTAGTTGAATCTAAGCTCCAACTTGGTATTTGATAGAAGAATGTGCATTTGCATAAATAATTTAAAATTTTTATATTTCAACCAACTAAAAATTAAAAAATATAGAATCCACTATACGATTGAAATAGAACTTAATTAAAAAACATATATATAAAAATATTCACCAAATTTAATATAATTTGAGATTTTGACACCCAAAAATATCTAAGAAAAGTCTGGCTTTCTGAATGTACGGAATATCCTAATATGGCAAATACATGACATAGATGCTAGAAAACAGACAGTTAATCAAATATTCGTTTTCAAAAAAATAAATAAATAGAATCATCAAATATTTCTCTCTCGAGATTTTGGATCAAAATGGAATAAAAATCAAAGACCTGAGTTAGCCTAGAGGCAAACATATCTGAAGCAGAAACACAATGATAAAAGAACAGATTTATATAGTACCTATATCAATCAGAGAAAACCTAGAAAATATATAATATAAAGGGGGATTAAACTGATTAATTATAAGGTCCAAGAACATTAGGGTTTTTAGGGTAAAATAGCTTGAAATAGCAGAAAAAGACGAGGTTAATCGTTTTTCATGCAAGCAGCATCAGGTGAAGCAGCCACATGATCTGATCTTTTCTCAAGAAAAGAGAAAGGTTTAGATCATGCTGGCAGCTTCATCTAATCCCTTTGCACGATAGAGAAACAGATATATCAATTTCTTAGAGCACACTGGCTTTAGAAAACCCTTGGAAATGGCTTTTCTTTCTTCTTTTGCTGAAGGGTTTGCTGCGGGAGAAACTAGAAGACGGGGATATAAATATATTTGTGAGTAGGGTTACGCTTCAGAAGCATGGAGTGTAAAAAGAAAAGAGATTGGTGAATAAAAAAGCCGGAGCCGGAGGAAGCTCTGTAGTAGATGTGAGAGGTGGGGTGGGTGGTCCCTATATTGATGCAAATTGAATATTGTCACGCCACCGCCTCCAACATGGAGACTGCGGAAAGGTATTCAGTGTTCCTATATTTTTATTAGCCTTTAGGGTTGAGATATACAGGGTGGATTTCGTCAGTTGTGTTGCATTATGTTAAATATTTTATAAATTTGTGTATTTTTATCTCAAGGAAAACAAATTTTTTTTATCTATTAACTTGTTCAATTTTAAATTTTGATCTACTAAGTTATAATAAACTAAAACCCAAAATCGAACAAGTTATTATATTAGAAAAGCTGTTTCCACTTTATCTTACATTAAATCATATATTTGTGGTATGATAACTGTTTCCACATACAAAAGCGCTTATCATTAACACAAAAGATTTGAAGATATTATTGTCTACAGTAGAAATTCATCTATAAATACAGAATGGGGGGAAAATCATGCTTTATTTAATTTAAATTTTTTAAAATTTTATAAAATATTAAACTCTCAACAAGTATACTTTTTTTCAAAACTTTCGATCCCAAGAATGAATTGTAGCCAGGTTTATTGATTAATTAATTCGTAGCAATAGTTATATGCAATTATATAATTTATTTCTAACCTATTTAATTTCTTGATTCCGGATCCAAATTCAATTCTCTATACCTGTTCTTGATTGCACCTGCAAAAATCCAATGCTGTATGCTTCCAGATCCTTTTTCTGAATTTGTTGATACAAAATTGGCAATGAATTCTGATCGTGAACTGGGGCGGATGGTAGTTCGGTCAAAGCTGGCCTATTTCCCGGCAGTTTTGCCCCAACATTTTATTGCATGATTAAATTGGTAAAAATTTTGGTATAATTTTACCCTTATAATTTTAATAGCCAAATCCAATTAAAGTAGCCATCTCTTTTCCCAAATTCATTTTAATTTGGAATTTGGATAGTTTTTAGTAATGATGTAGATTATCAACAAAAATAACAAAAAAAAAACAATTTTGATTTTGAAGTACAATGTTGACAAAAGAAAAAACTTGCATTTCTTTTTCTCTATGTAAATGAGGGGAGAGTAATTTGAGGGATAAAGTAGCTAAAAACCACCTTAAATTTAGTTTTTTTATGAATCTTATTGTGCATAAAACACTAATCATGTTCTATGCATTTATTAAATTTGAAATCATTTTGAATTAATTATAACATAACTATCCAATTAAAACTTTGTTTCAGCCTTTTTTATTATGAATTTGAATTACATTAATCTATGATTTTGTTGTTGATGTGTAAATTATTGATTTAATCCGATGAACGTTTGTTTCATAATTGCAAAAGAAAACAGTGAGAGTACATATATCTTTCTGTATTCACAAGTATACTTCTAAAAAAAAATTTGCCCTAGATTAAAAATTTCTGGTTACGCCCTTGATCGTGAATCTTGTTTCTTACTTGAGCTAGTTTTCAAAAATAAAAAATATATATAAAAAGTAGTTATACTAGGTTTGCAGGTGCAATCAATAACACGTATGGGGTAATATAAAAATAAAATGCAACAAGTAATTTGTTAGTTAAAACATGATTAAATAGATTCGATTAAACTTTAAAGACGTGTTTTATTGAATTGGAAGTAAAGCCGATCCAATAATTAATTTCACTTTTTACAATTAAACTAAACTTTCTTTCCTCTATTCATACATACGTGACGGGATATTTATTATCTTATGGTTTCAGAATCAGTTTTTATAATATATAAGACATGTATAAAGGATGAATGATATTTATAGTTATAAAATGGTTTTCATATTATGTTATCCTTTCGTAAGAAATTTTAATAATGTAATAATTTATCATATGTTACTTGGTGTGTGGGTAAAATGGATACATTTCCATCTGATATCGAGAGTGAGTGCTGGCGACCCGAAACATAAGTTTTAGGTTCAATATTAGTTAGCTTATCAAAGAAAACACTGTAGTCGGAGATTAATTGTTTGCACCACCCCGAGTCTCGAACTCTCTCGAAAGCACACAGTCGGGCCATTAAGAGACTTTCTTTCCGATTCGCTGAAATTTATATTTAAAAAAATATCATGTTAGAAAAACGTACATATGAAATTACAGATGTGAAGATTTGTATGTGGTACACTTATATTAATCTTTTTAGTCTAATTGACTCTCTCGATAAACGAAATAGTAAAAATAAAACCTTCACAATATCATTTTCTTTATCAAATGCAAAACACATTTAGACAAGATAACAGAAATATATGGGGAAAAAAGTGATTACTGCAATATGGGGAGATAATATATTCTACCACGCAAGTTTGATTTTTGCTTCCAAAATCTCTACAGTTTTTACAGAATAATAGAGAACATTTAATTTAATTCTGTCTGTTAAAATAGTAAATAGATAAATAATCAGTAAGATAATATATTAATGATATAAAATCATGTGGGATATCTACATATCTTTTCTTTATATAGATAGTGTCCCTAAACTTTTTTAATAATTTATGGAGAAAATGAAATTTCATCACGTATCTTTTATCTCTATGCAATTTTGTTCATTTATATTGTCAATATATCTCTATGCAATTTTGTTCATTTATATTGTCAATATCGAGTCTTAGTCTAGTATTTTTTAGATCTTGACAATTTTAGTCATTTTTAGTCGGAAGTGTACGTTTATATGATTGTACAATCGAGCTTCACGTCGACATCAAGTCAATGTCAAGTGGAAAATTGAGAGGAAACATAAAGGTAACAAAAGTAAAATTTGACAGCACAAGGACCTAAAACTTGAACTAAAATTGCAAATAAAGCAGCTTAAAAATCATAAACAACAAATAAACAGAATCAACATTGCAATTTTTCTTAATTTAAAATATGCATTCCCAATTAGTGGGATGCTTTCCCTTTCAACACAGTAAATAAAAGTAAAATATAAATTATAATTTTCCATGACATTCGTACAAGCAAGAATTTTTTTTAAAAAAAAAAGTAGTATTTTTTTTTTGCTTCCATCAGATATTCCAACCTGATTTCTATTTTTAAAACAGTTCGAACTCATAATCATTAAAATTGTAAACAACTAGCTACCAATATATCGGATTTGTGAGAGAAATTCAAACGATTAGGTTGAAAATTTGATTTGAAATTGAAACAAAAAATATACTTAGCAACACATGTTTTCCAAATCTTTCATTCTATTTTACGCAAATGGAATAGATTTGAAATGTTGATTCAAAATCAAATCCACTTAAATCATTCAATCCAAATGCAACACGAGGAAAATTATAATTATTTTTTATGTTTGTTAAAGTTTAATTTTAATATGTTATAATTTGAGTTTTTTTTTAAGTTTTAGTCTTTTCTGACATAACATAATTTCAACGCGCAATCCCAAAATTCTCTCGCAACAAATTAAGACAACAAACCCTAAAAACTATATCTAATAAGTATGTGTGTGTGTGTAGGCACATACACATGCGTACTGTGGTCCTGGAAATAGCTAGTTAGTGGGTGACAGAAAGAGGTAATTATATTATCATAGAGTAGAGTGGTCCTCTTACTCTTTTATTATTTCAATCAACAAACTTTTTGCTGTAAAAAACAATGTATAAATAATAGAATAATACTAATTATAATTAATTGTGAAGGGTTGCTGTACAAGCATTTACTGTTTACGGTTAGGGCAAAAGCACGTATGACAGTCTATTTAAAGTAAGGCAGTGGACAAGATGATGCTCCCCTCTAGCAAGCTGGAAATAGTTCATATATGTGATTATGTCTAAATATTATTTTTTTGTATGAAATAGATATTCTTAATTTCTTATAAACCAAACCTAATGGAACAAGTGGTTGGTTTGATTAAATCCGAAGTTTGAGCCATTTTTTCTCCTTTTATAATTTATTATAAAAAAATTACTTAATATATTTTAAGTTTGAATCTTTTTTCTTTTGACAGGAAATTTTTTTTTGGATCTTATGCTACTAAAAAAGAATTTTATTAATAAATTTGAGCCCACAAGCTAATTGGGTTGGCCAGAAAAACTTAATATCAAAATCAGATGTCGAAATAAAACCTTAGTAAACAAAATCGACATAGATCATACGAGATTTTGTGTGCGTGCATTTTACTTTTCAGGTTCTCAAATTTCACAAGTGAACACGCGGCACCGCCGCCAATGGTCGTATTCACAGCCGTTAGTATTTCTCCTCCAAATCTTTGTTAATCAATTAAGCAATATTTCGATTTTCCTGGAAATATTTTCTCCTATCATCCTTTTTATGGAGATCTGGCTTCCCTCCTCGCCAGCAGCCATCATCATGTCTCCTACGCAAGCGGAGGCAGCCTGTTAAGAGGGATTTAATTATGTTATTGAAATTTTTTTAAAATAAGATCCGCCTAGGCGGCCGAATAATTAGGGGTCGCTTATCCAAAATTCGGGGAGGTAGGCGACCACCCACCGTCTAAGCGACACCTTTTAGAACACTACATAAAATATGTGCACTTTATTGATGATTTCTAGACCCACCAACCTCTATGTATCCATCTAGCTGGAAATAGTTCATATTGTGAAGCCCAAGCTCAATTGTCATTTCATCATAATTAATCACGCATAAATCCAATAGTTGGTAAACTTGTCAATACTTACTAGACCCGTCAGGCCGGCTTGCTTCACCACATTAAATAGTGCATTTTATTGACGATTTCTCGACCCACCAACCTCTAATATATATAGAGCTGTCAATCGGGCCGGCCCGTGTCAGGTTGGGTCGGCCCGACTCGGGTTGGGAAGTGGTCGGCCTGTGGCGGGCCGGCCCATCGGGTTGGTGGGTTGGGAAATCCCAGCTCAGCCCACCAAAAGATGGGCCACGGGTTGGGTTGGGCCAACCCACGGGTCTTAAAAAATCTAAACAATTTCAATACATTTGCTTAGTTTTGCATACTGTAGTTCACCCAAAACAATTGACAAAAAACGATGTGCTGTAATCTGAATAAAAAAGGGTTGTTGGCGGTCAAAGAATCCAAAGATGAGTAAATGTTAAAACATGAAATGCCACAATTTACAGTGAAATAAACGAACAAAGTGCTAAAAAGTTAAAGAGTTCAAAGAAATTAAAGTTCATCAAACTAAACAAAAAAAACAATACAATTTTTTAAATTTCATTAATCATAAAATCATTTATATCAAATTATTCTCCTCCATCTTCATCCTCTCCCCCTTTATCAATATCAGCATTTGATCCCTGATTAGACAACGCTGTTTTAACACTTGTGTCGTCTTCATTACCTTGATCAACATTAAAATACAAAAATACGAATGTAGTTAAAATTAAAATAATAATAAACTAATTTATCAACTAAGTCAACAACAAACTAGAAATTTGTAAACAAAATTACCAACGTAACCATGCAACCAATTGCGAGTGCAAATAAGAGCTTGAATTTTTTCAGGAAGTGTACAACTTCTATACTTGATAAGCACAAGAGCACCGATGGAAAAAGCTGAATCTGATGCAACAGTAGTAATTGGAATAGCCAAAACATCACATGCTATCATTGCTATGGTGGGGTACCGATGTTTTTTATCCTTCCAGTACTCCAAAACATTCAGATCTTGATGATATGAAAATTCAAGTTTTGGCTCCTCCAAATAAAGATCAATTTGAGATTTTCAAACATTTGTAATTGTCTGGCTCTCATATGCCATCATTTCCTATATTAATTGCAATAATTATGATATGAAAATATAAATCAGTTAAATAATACAAGAAAAAAGTATTAGAATACTTACAAAAAAAATGCTTTTGCTCTTTCCTTTACCTTCTCCTGCACTTTGGGGAGCAATTTGTGTGCTAGAAGAAGATCGTGGTCGTGAAGAACTTGCATTGTCAGTCTTAGAATATTCATCAAAAAGCTTATAGAATTTTGCTTTCACAAGTTCTATCTTCTCAAGACATTTAACAAAATCACTCTCAACCTTAGAATAAAAAAACTCCAACATCGAAAGCTTTATCCGTGGGTAAAGAATGGCTCCAAATGCAAGCACCATGCTATATTGTGTCCAATACTTTTCAAACTTTCCCAACATTTTTTTACACATCACTTATCACCTCATCTTCATGCATTAAGTTTTCCTTTAACAAAACTTCAATCTTCCAGACTTGCATAAAATATAAATTTGATGTAGGATAAGAAGAACCAGAGATCAAATTGGTAGTGTCATAAAATGGCTCAAGGAACTCACATATTTTTTCTCCTCTTTTCCACTCTTCACTTGAAAGACAAAATTTATAATTCTTGTCATTGAATTGAAGGAAAACAAAAGCTTTCTCATACTTGATGGCACTATCAAGCATTAAATATGTCTAGTTCCAACGAGTAGACACATCTAATCGCAAGCCAATACTAGTATCAATGCTATCGACTGCTTGTACACATTCTTGAAACTTCTTCATCCTAGTCTCCGAACCTATAACATACTTGACTGACTCTCTAATTTTATTCAAAGCAACAACAGCGACTTTCAAACATTCTTGGACAATTAGATTCAATATATGAGCAGAACAACGAACATGAAAATACTCACCGTCACACAATAAGCTATCATGCAAAGAGAGTTGCTCTTTCAAATTAACTTGCATGTTGTCATTACTAGATGCATTATCCAATGTCAAGAAAAAACTTTTTTTTCAATTCCCCACTCCTTCAAAAATTCAAATAATTTTGCTGCTAATTCAACTCCTGAGTGTGGTGGAGGCATATGAGAAAAGCTAAGAATTTTACTATTCAACTTCCAATCATTATCGACAAAATGAGCAGTCAAGCAAATATAACCTTCACTAGTGCACGACGTCCACAAATCCGAAGTTAAACAAACTCTATTCTGAATAGTAGCCAAAACATGCTTAAGTTTCTCTTTTTCCCTCAAATAGATTCTTTTAATATCACAAACAAGAGTGTTTCTAAAAATACAAGGAACATCGGGATTTATGTATTTCATCCAAGCTCTAATACCATCATACTCAACAAACGAAAATGATAAATCATGTCTAATGATTGCACAAGCCAATAATTCACGNATTTATGTATTTCATCCAAGCTCTAATACTATCATACTCAACAAACGAAAATGATAAATCATGTCTACTGATTGCACAAGCCAATAATTCACGTGCAATTTTTTGGTCTATTTTCTTAGACCTCATCTTCCCATCTTGATCAAGAATCATTTGTCCTACATCATGGAACTTCAATTTGCTACAAGTTTTCTGATGACGCCACAACGTAGAAGTTCCATGTTGTTTAGTCCCACATTGATACTGTTTTTTACATCCATTACATTCAGCTTTATCTAAACCATCAATCCCTTTGATTTTCTTAAAATACACCCAAATATCAGAAGTTTCTCTACGTCTTTTTGGTTTAGTTGAACCCTCATCATTCTTAGGATTTTTCAGTTCATCAACATCCATATCAGCAGTTGGAGTTTGAGAAGAAACGTCCATTTCAACAATATGTAATTTTTTTTTTCAAAAACCTATTGTAATTTTGAATTCACAATTTAAAAATACAATCATTTCAATAATAACTTGTATTCAAGAATGTATTAATTAAGAGGAAAAATAGGAATTAACAGTAACACATCATTTCACTTGAATCAAAATTTTAAAGTATTAAAGAATGTATTCAATAACTTGTATTCAAGAATATATTCAAGAATGTATTGCTTCTGCTCTTGAAACTCTAAAACAGACTACTTCATGGGAACGGACAACAGCTGCGGGTCAAGTAGTAGATGGGGTGTTACTTGGTGGGCGGGGCTTTGGAGTAGCAATGGAAGCTCTCCTGAAATATCTAGGATCACTGGATCAGAATATGGAAATACGTATGCACTAGGTACAATGGCAATGTAGTTTCTTTTGGATCTCTTTAAAATATCTCAAATTACATCGTGATGTTGAGAATCCAAAACATTTGCAACTAGTATCATGCAGTATAAGAAACGAAATAAAATTTTAAAAAATAAATTAATTAAGAGACGTAGCAAAAAAAAACATCATAAATTGAAAAAAAAAACTAATAAAATGAATAAATAAAGCAAAATAGCTTGAACAACCGGGAGATTATAAAAGTTTAGATTAACTTGAGTTATGAAAAATAGAGCCAACAAAAACAGTATTTCTGGGTTTTACAGAATCTGGAACAGGGAAGAAGCTTTGGAGAAAATTAACGAGTTTGAAAACTTATAATCACTTCCCACTCACCGGTTTAAGGCGCTGATTTTGAGCTTTATTGAATTCAATAGCTTCCGCGACCGCCAGTCCGCCATCCGCAGCTATTGGATTTGGAGAGTTGGTGGTCGGTGGAGGCTGTGGAGCGTGGAGTGTGGCTGTGAGAAAATGAATTATTATTTAGGTTTCTCGCTTTCTCGGTCCAATACTCCAATTGTCCAAAGGTAGAATTAGAGTTAGACTATTAGTAAATAATTTTTTTATTTAACCCATGGGCCATGGGCTAACCCGAGCCCATCGGGTTAGGCCCAATTCAACCCACAGCCCGAGCGACTGGGCCCGTTTAGGCCCGAATTTAAATGGGCCAACACTTCGAAAACGTAGCAACACATCTACCGAAAAATCAGTCGTCTTGTAAAATTCATTACACCTTATTGAATGGTTAGATCAGGCTTAAACTTTTACAGTACGTTCAAAGGTACGTCAAATAAATTATGAACGGTGAGATCGGGTTGCTGTTTCCGCCTAAAATTTGAGCAATTTTCTTGAAATACTATAACCGAAAAACTAACGTTGGATTTGGTCAAAATTTGGATATGTTATTTGAAACATATGAAAGCATATTCTGAACAGTGGATATCGGATTCTGAGCATTCAAACGAACTAATTTCTGAACTTGAACATAATTTGGATGACTCGTGCATAATTTTTAGAGAGAATTTCGAAATTTTGAAGAGAAACTCGAACATTTGAAGTGTAAATTTTGAATAGGAGTTTCTCTTATTTATAGGAGGTGGTTGCTATCCAGATAGTGTATTATTTTCTCGTTTAAAACTTTTGAATTAAATTTTGTGTCTAGGATAGATTATCATCTCTTATCTATCTCATTATGCATCTCGTTATCCTTATCCAAATATATATATTTATTAAATATCTCTTATCTTATATCAATGTCTTGTATTTATATATCCCAAAATCGAAATATAGACATAATATCTTCTTAATTTGAACTCTTTGGATAATTGTACAAAAAGATTTAATTATCTTACACCACTTTGTATAATTTTGATAATCTTAAATAAAAAAAGTTGATAATTTAATACAAATTTGTAGAACAAAAATAATACACCGAGTTTGAAATTTGCAGGTTTTACATAGAGAGTCAATGTGAGAATCAGAATTAGGTCAATTATTGACATTTTAGCACTTAATTATAAATAACCCACCAAGATTCATAACTAAAAATGGGTAATTTAGAACATTAATAAAAAAAATATATACCAACAAATCAAATTATAGTTACCTTGACCTCTATTATTTATTAATTAATATAGCATAGATTATATTTTACACTGTACTGGGATTTGATTCCTTGATCGATGATTGCAGGATACTCTCCGAGAAAGAAGCCCGGCAAGTTTCCAAAATGGTGAAATGTTGGTATGATAACCGTCGTCTTTCTGATGAACAAAACAATAGTCATAGTAACCACAAAATATACTATATTCCTCTAAGAAAAAATATTCAAAGTTAGGTAGTTATTTTATGTCCGTTCAGCAAGTAGCCAAAATTGAATAGACGAATTAATGGCTACGATTTAACGCGTGCAAGTTCCAAAGATCATGCCGCCGCACTGAATCATAACCCAAAATACATGCAATCCGTGAGTTCACCTGGATATAAATCTCCACTATCGAGTTTGAAAATAACAAACTCATTCGCGCTCTGATTTCTATACGAATTCCATCGAAATCCACCTCCTCAACAAAAATGCTTGCATTCAAGTATGATTCAGTTCAAATAGTACATTTTAATTTCTATGCTCAAGCAACTATATAAAATTCTAGATCAATTACTAAATAATTCTTGCGTTGGGTGAATTTTGAGCAACAGAACTGAAGAGCAGAGCCAGCTGCAGCTCGTCCAAAGGGAAGAAGTTGAAGATGAAGAAGACTTGTTTGAAGCAATTGATAAATGTATGAAGTTATGTGGATGCTGAGTTTTTTTCGTACATTTAGTCTCGTAATGCTCATATAATAAATGATCGAGATTTGCAGTTTTGTACTTCTCATAGTTTTTGGTTTCATCCTGTTTGTGTTCGAATTTTAATCGTTGAATGCTAAGAGAAATTCCTCTTTTAGTCAGATCGTCCATGCTTATTTACTATTTGCAGAAGTTTATTGTTCCATTCTGTCATATAAATTTCATTAAACATTTCAGTGTTTTGCAACATTTTCTATGATACAGGGAATTTCTCAAAGTTTTAGGAACTTAGTAAAGTATTTGATCCTGAATCACAGTAATTTCTTGCAGTAGTTTTCGATTTGGTTCTGATCTCTAATTTTTTTCTAGTTTTTATATTTTTGGTGAGGTAAATTGCATACGAAAATATTGTTTCAGGATGTCATTGTGCGATTAGTTACCTATCTCTGTTTTGCGCCTTACGTTTTCATGAGATTTTGAGTGTGCAAGTGTTGGTTTGTCTGGAACAAAAATTCCGCTAGATTTTGCAAAATTTTTGTGCGCGCGCCCACTGACCCAAATATGGTGAAACAAAGTTTTGATCCTTTTCTGGAAATTGAATATCAAATCAAGTCTTCATTATATCTAGTAGATTTTCATGAATGATATGTTGATGCGTTTGAGAACTATTTTATGTGGTTTATCCAGTGATAGCTCATGGAATCAACGCCGGAGATGTGAAGAGGCTTCAGGATGCCGGCATCTATACATGCAATGGCCTGATGATGCATACTAAGAAGGTGAAGATAGATAATCAAATGCCTTGCAATCTTAGGTATACGGATTTGCAATGTATTTAAATTGTAATTCTGTGGGTTATCTAGAATTTGACTGGAATCAAAGGGCTATCTGAAGCAAAAGTTGATAAGATCTGCGAAGCAGTAGAAAAAATAGTGGTTAGTGCTTTCATTTTACAATTGTAGTCCACATCTGAATCATTCTGTTATGGATTCTGACTCTTTTATTTCCTCCTTACTTTTCAGAACTTTGGTTATATCACTGGAAGTGATGCTCTGCTGAAAGTAAGATTTTTAGTTTCTTGGTGTTTTTTGTGGAATAATTTAAAGTATCGACTGAAGGAAAATTGTTTCGAGGTTGATAGTCTACTATTTATGAGTGTATAGAGAAAAGCAGTAGTTCGCATTACAACTGGAAGCCAAGCTCTAGACGAACTCCTTGGGGGTAACTATTGAAATCTTCTCAGTATTGTTTTTCATTTAAATGTCTTTCATTGAATTTCTGTGATATAATTCACATTTGGCCGTGCTTTTTGAAGGTGGTATAGAAACTCGGGCTATCACAGAAGCTTTTGGGGAATTCAGGTGACAATTAGGCCATTGTTCTACCAACTTGATATAATAAACTTCACCAACCATTGAAATCGAGCCGTTTTAAATTACTTTCTTTCTAAATTGCTTAGTTGATAATTTAACTCAGGTCTGGAAAAACACAACTGGCACATACTCTCTGTGTTTCCACACAGGTAACATAATAGTGAAGTCGGTCTTGTACATGTATTCCTACTAGCTTGTAAACAGAGATGTAATACACAAATTAAAATCTGAATGGTACATCTTCATTTTCCATCAGTTTGTTCCTATGATTGTTGTGTTTGAATTCTCTGCATGACTGGAAGTGAAATTTGTTTTGATTTGTCGATCCCATAATTTTGCAGCTTCCTACCAACATGAGAGGTGGCAATGGGAAGGTTGCTTATATTGACACTGAAGGGACCTTGTATCTTTCTGATTGTTTTTCTTTAACATTAATTTCAAGATGAAAGATAATTCTCTGTTGTGGCGTTAGATTGAAAAAATTACATATATTTAGCAATCCGTGCTCTTTCTTTTATAGACCTTCACTGAATGAACTTTCAGCCGACCTGATCGAATAATACCGATAGCTGAAAGATTTGGAATGGATCCAGGAGCAGTGCTCGACAATGTAAAGATAATGTTTTGTTCTCAAAGTAATAGTTAAACAATTTGTTTGAGCGATCTCATTTTCAGCCTCTGTTTGTTTATCTGTGAAAGATCATATATGCTCGAGCTTACACATACGAGCATCAGTTCAACCTGCTCCTTGGTCTGGCAGCAAAAATGGCTGAAGAGCCTTTCAGACTATTGGTGAGCTAAATTATGTCACTAATGTTGAATCAGCTATTGTGGCGAATATACTAGATTTTTAGTTCCAAGGGTTTGTTCCATTTTGTAAATGAGTGACATACATTTGTCTATGCATTTTAAAATTTATATTAAAGACATTTCTCACTCTGAGTGTATAGGAAATAATACAGAACATCGTCCCAAACATACTATTTGGTGTGCGGGGCCGTTAGGAGTTTACTTATTGGGTTTTTACTTTCAGATAGTTGATTCGGTGATAGCCCTCTTCCGAGTTGACTTCACAGGAAGAGGAGAACTTGCTGATCGTCAGGTCAAATCTAGCTTATTACATTAGTTCAATGTAACATAGCTCCTATAATAAAACAAACTCCACATTCTCCAGCAAAAGTTGGCTCAAATGCTGTCAAGATTGACGAAGATTGCTGAAGAATTCAACGTGGCTGTGTACATGACCAATCAGGGTAAACTTTTAACCATGATAACGTCAAACAAGTTAAAGTCGTGTTGCTGATTCGTTAAATTGGTGAATGCAGTGATAGCTGATCCTGGGGGAGGAGTTTTCATATCAGATCCAAAGAAGCCAGCAGGAGGACATGTTCTGGCGCATGCTGCCACCATAAGACTAATGTTCAGGAAGGGCAAAGGAGAACAACGTGTCTGCAAGGTGTTTGATGCTCCAAATCTTCCTGAATCTGAAGCAATATCCTTCCCTTTCTTGTTTAAAATTTCGTCATTTCTATTTTTTTCATTTGAACTTTTCGCTAAAGCCAGGGGAGTGTGTGTGTAGCTCATATGCAAATTACAAGTTACACATGAACATGTTGAAATAGAATCGGTATGGAAGTCGTGAGGCGGGATCGTGCATGTTATTTTCGATTTTTCTTGACAGTAACAAGTATTCCAGATAACTGCTGGTGGGATAGCGGATGCAAAGGATTGAATTAGCTAGCCAGAGGTTCTAATTAATTCAGTGCCGTTTTCTTAGTTATCAGTCTTTGAATACACAGTTGTGCACCACGCTAATTAGCTTATGCGATTGCTCAAATAAATCTTGTGGTGATACGCACTTTTGTTGCATATATCAATTCCCATTATTACTTCACTTTTCAATATGAATTTTATTCCTCTTTATTCCAACAATTTTTATATTTTTCAGGGCCTTTGACAATACCAAAAAATTTTAAAATGAGATCATTTAAGCAGATACTTGAATTTGACAAAAAAATTTATGTAATCAAGTCATCGTCCACTTTCCGTTGTGGAGTTTAACCTTGATCACATGTCAAACATAAAATGTGTAATTCAAAAATTATTTTTTTTAGTCATCAAGTCACGAGTAATCGTAATTATTCAAACTTTAATTTCAGTTTTCATTTTTATTTAAAAAATTCATTAGTTTCACACAACAATATTCCAAATCAACAAAAGAAACCCAAGGAGGGGCCATTTTAATCATTCGAATTAGCAAAAGCCGTAGAATATATGGAGAAAAAAAAAAAACAGATACAGGTCATAATTCATCGCATCATACATGCTATACCGACGGCTCCAAATAGAAAATGCCTTATTTTATTGATGTTTTGGTGCCATTTAAATGGCTGGATTTCGGTATGCCACTAATGAAACAGAACAGTGAGAAACATTCTTTAAAAGCAGGGCCTGTAAATAAGCAAGGCCTTGACATAAGATGCAACATCCAACATTAGTTCAGTAGTGCTGAGACCAGTTAGCATCGCTTCCAACTCTAGGCATTCCAGTTTTATCTTTCCGAGACTCTGCATCCACTTTAAAGGTCATACCACACACTTCCCCAGAACTGTCAACTCTTGGAACCGCCTTCAATTCATTAATCGGATGCTCGTAACTCCTAAGACCACCAGAGGATGTGAAAAAGCAACCTGAAGTTCAGACAAAACTCATTAGATTCCTACTCATACAAATGGAGCAAAAACAGAATGGAGGGGCAGAGAATGGTTGCACCCAAAAACTAGTCTTCAAAATTTTAAGTGCATAAAAACATAAAAGCAAGTGATATAATGATCCATGGTACACCTTCACAGCTAATAACCGCACAATATACAGCTCAAACACACTCCCCAAACAAAAGGAAAATACAGATCCTTAAACCTAAAAGACCGTACCTTTAGGAAATGGAGCAAAAGACTTGCCACAACCTTGTTTCCCAACTTCTCCATCATTACAAAGAACAAGATGACCTTCAGCATCGGTTCCCCAGAAAAAGGGTATGCTCCCATCAGCATCCTGTGTCATAAAATTAAGCTCAACATGAATGCTACACGTGCTTGCATATTCGTTCATTCTTCAAATGAGGATACATAGTTTCAGAAACACCACGTGTAGAACTCAATTTCAAATAATCGATAGGCAGCCCTCACTAAGACGGATATGAAGTGTGAACCATATACTAATAATAGCCCTCCTTTACAACTGTAAAAATAACAGGTATAAAATAACATGCCAAAAAAATAAATCAAACTTTATTAAGATTAAGACTACTTACGGAAGCAATGAATGCAGTTTTTGAAGCACTGTCAAACAGAATGAATGCAAATTTCCCTGTAATATCTCTCACGACATGATCCGCAGGATATGGACCTCTATCCCTCAAAGTCCTGTAAGCTTCAATCACAATGATTACTTCATTTGCAGTCTTGTTTAACCCGTACTGCTGCTTAAGATGCGCAACATTCTCAATGTGCCCTTCGAACAAGCAGAATATGTCATCGACCACTGCAAACAATCTGAAATAAAAATGACAAAATCAATTAGAGACATTTGGTTTTTTAAGAATAACGGGATCCAATCAATAAAGCCACTATCAACAGCATCCTAAAGACTAGGTAATTTGATAGGTATCATGGGATACAGCGATAAAAAAATTGACAGTTTCAACCCACAGGTAATATATGTGGTGTGATTA
The DNA here is from genome assembly GCF_012295235.1 of Primulina huaijiensis. Classification (NCBI taxonomy): domain Eukaryota; kingdom Viridiplantae; phylum Streptophyta; class Magnoliopsida; order Lamiales; family Gesneriaceae; genus Primulina; species Primulina huaijiensis. Next base: position 197,714 of record NW_027360177.1, read on the forward strand.
GTTACATGGTGTTTGGTGTCTTATCAACCATAACAAACAGCTAATAAAGTTATTAAACGTACTCTAGTGATTTTGGCATCACCGATGTTCACCTAAGTAGTTTATAATTAAGATCTATATGATACATGAAGGAAATAAAAAATTGCAGCAACTTGCAAATTTTAATTCATTTAAACCGAACCAATGCCTATATATCATAAGCCATATGAAAGGATACTCAAGTAATCACAAAAACCCAATAACAAGTGATGAAGAAATTTATTAATCTTCCAAAAAGTACTTCTTTTTTCCTCCATAAAACACCACACAAAAGGGAAAAAGACAAAGACAAGACATAGAAGATGGGGTTCAAGAAAAGTTAGAAGATACTCCGCATAAAGCATAAACACGACGCCGACTAATTGAGAAATGTATGAATCTTGTTAAGGGATTTCAGAAGACGACGATTAATTGACACCAAATAAAGACGACAAAAAAAATAGTGACCGTGTCACAAATAAAATTCGAGACGCATCCAGTTAGTCAGATTCCAGAAGCAAAAATATGAATCTTTAAATTATACAAGTGAAATTAATAAAAACAGAAAGTCCTACAACCCCCCACACTAAAGATTCAAGCTAACGCGATCTGCAAATAAAATGCTCTAAAACAGGCATAAATCCTCCCCACAATAACAAAAACCAACCCATTAACGACAGCGTGAGCAAACCAGACTAGATCCATCGAGAGTAAAGGCCCACATATTAATCATTGCAAAAAGAAACAAAAACCAGTGATTGAGAAATATGAGCGAGTGGACAAACCTGGGAAGAATGGGGTTCTGTTTATCAGAAGAATATGCCATAAAACCAGAAGAAGCGAGGTTGATGACGACAGATGCAGGGTGTACGGACGAGAAATGGGTCGCCAAGAATCCATCCTTGAGAGCGCAAACCGATTGAGTTTCAGAATTTTGGATCAAAGCTTCTGGGCTTTTCGCCACGGATTTGTCAAAAACTGCCAACATTTTTGTAAAGATCAACTTTGAATTGTGTATGAGATTTAGTTGAGCGAATGGATGAATTTCTCGACTATCCTTCTTTGATTCCAGTTTATGAAAATGGGAAGTGAATCGAAAGTCTCTGAATGATTATTATATAACAATATTCATTACGATGGATAAAGTCAGTTGACGACAATGCCCTTGCTCAGGAAATACTTAAAATAGTTGGGCTTCGAAATATTTTTTATTTTACGTAAGGATTTTGTTTAAAAAAAATATTTAAAGTTTCAAGTAAATAATTAATAAAAAAATATTATATATTTTGATTGATAGTTTTTGAAAATACGTTGTGTTAAGTTGTATCACTCAAATAAATTGATCTATATTTTTTAGAGATAGATTAACAAAATTGATTTGTATTTAGTTGTCTACAATAGTTTTTAGTAAAAGACATATAATACAAAAATAGGTAATTTCACTTAATTAATGCATGTAATCTTTTTATAATTATAGTCCGTATATTTTTTTTGTAGAAATAAAAATAAAAAAGAATAATTAATTGTATGAAAATGAAAACCATTGATAATATAATTTAGGGAGATATATAAATCGTAATATATTTTCAAGAGAAAAATAAAAATATTTGTAAACATATTTCAAAATTTTCAATAAAAAATATAAGATTTCATTTTAAAAACATTAATTAAAAATGTGTTGAATAAAAATATTATTAGAATTATTATGCGAAGGATAAAATATTATTAGGGTATTATTGTCATTTGGTATGAACTTGGGAATTGGAGCTTTACCAAAATACACAGGCAGTGATGCGTGGCAATCTCCGACATTTATGATTTATATTAGTGGATTAATTAATAATTGACAAATATGATATTTATTCAGATATTATATTAATATAAATATTAAATTAAATAATAGACGGTGACGTGTCTCGTTTAATATAATTTAAATATTGAGTTGGCTCTCATTTAGAATTGCACATTTCGCAATCAAAATTTTGGTTCCGACAAGTTAATTTTTAAATGTAAAAAAAAAAAAAAAAAAAGTTGTACGTCTTAAATTTTCATCGAGTTCTTGAAAAAAAATGATCTTTGCATAAAAATTTTCAACGATGATTTTATCAATCATTGTACTATTTTTTCACATAATCATTACATTGCACATAATTCTCACTTTTCACATTAATTAACTTTTAAATTTTATATGCTAGGCATTTTCCTAAAAGAAAATTTTATATGCAAGTCAAAAAATCATTTATATCTCTTAAAAAAAAATCATATTCATTATTTTCCTCAAAATAGAAAAAATGGAACCAAAACGCCACCATATATAATATTTGTCAAAGTTTAAAACAAAGAACATACTATTTTTTTTTTTTTATTTCACCAAACCTTTCTTTTCTTCTATACAAATATAATCATTTAATATAGCCATTTTCTATACTTTTACGACATAATTATACATATTTAACTTAATTTTTCATTAATTTTCATATTAGTATGTTATTATAAGATATTTAAATCAAATATACTGTGATTTAAATTTCAAAATATTTCAAGTCTAATCATGATCGACAAGTGTGTATTTATTATACTTTAAGAAAATCTAAAACATTGGGCAACCTAGACTTTGAGAGCCGAAAATCGTCGTCCGGCCGATGAATTGATCAAACTCGGTCATATGCAACAGATTTGCAGAACATACGTCTGATGTACACAACCTGAAGTCCACTTACAAGAGTTGGCAATATGTATTCCCCAACTGTATAAAATATGATGCGCCTTCTTGTGCTCTCATTTACTGCACCAAGATATGGATAGCGCTTATTTCATGATCAATGGCGCATATTAGGATAACAACTATCAACTTAATGTAATGTGCAAACTAAAAGAAATGCACTGAAAGAATCGTTATCGAGTAACAGTCATTCTGCAAAGCAACCAAACTCAATTCTTGGAAGGGGGGAGTTTGAGATCTACCAAAGTTGATGTCTGTTTTTCGGTTAGTTCTATTTGTATGAACTTGAAAATCTTTGCTGAGTTAAATGTCCGATAAAAGAGAAGGTAAATATGAATGGACAAATTACACAGTTATCTTATCACCACCAGATATTGTCAAAGTTGCAGCAATGCTAAAAGAATTTCGATCAAGTTATAAATTAAGTAAAAGGGACTGTGTGCATCATGACATTGAGTAACAATTGTGTCTGAAATTTTCGAACCTTCACTCCATCAACTGACAAGTATTTCCATTGGTTTAGTAGAGTATTTCCAATTTTTCATGAACATGGAAAAGTGAGAGGCAAATACACATGTGGTTGGTTACTCATGCAACTAGAGTTCTTCCAAAGTGGATCCAGAATCAAAAGAGAAATTAAAAAACGAAAAGGTCTTACTATGGCGATGACGAGCGGCTCGCGCTTTCAAGTAGTTTTGCTCTGCCGTAACAGATTCTAGAGCCTCCCCTAGCTCAGCAATTTTAAGATTAGCGGGGTCCAAATGTTCTGAATGTAAGAGAGGAAAGAAACACCATAATAGAAATAAAAAACTAACGCTGGATCAAAATATACAATTCAAAGCAAAACAAAGGCAATACAAACCATCTTTGGCTATGTTATGTTCACTGGGAATATGGCCAACATGAATGTAGAACGATACTGTTTCTGGAGTGGAGTAAGGGTTGTGAAAACAGAATTTGTGCATTCCCCTTCTAGGTGCCTTAAACTCAAATTTGTCCCCTGCTGTCGCTTTCAAATTGTGCACTGTGTTACCATCAGGAGAAGTCACCTACACCAAGAATCGATAAATACACACAAGTTTTAAAAAACCATCAATTCAAATTTCAAAGATAATTAAATCTAATCGATTTTTCAATAGCCTGAGAGCCTGAAAAATAACCAAGTTAGCTCAGGAAACAAAATATTTTCTTGGAGACAAGGTTGGAAATTCAATAGAACAGTGATTCCGACAAACTGACACCCCTTGCATGTAACTTGCGTATTTCAAAACAGAACTGAGGAAACGCAACACGAGAGGGGGAATACGCCACAGAAAAATCACCAAATATGTATGAATGTATATTTATATGCATCCATATCGAAACTTATGAGTGCTTGCATGTGCGCTTGCTTTTAAGTAGTTTTGACTCTGGTCGGTAGGTATTAGTATCCTTAGTTTTTAAGGCTTTCTGCTCAACATACCGGTGTTCAATGCACACACACGTGTGTGCGTGTGTGTGTGTAGAGAGAGAGAGACTTGAATTTACAGTGAAGTCAATGCCGGGGTGATCGGAGCTCCATAAGACATCGTGGTCTACAGCAATGAAGTTCCCCGAAACGGAGTCGCCTTCATAATAAACGTATTCGTATACACATTCGACGTTGTTTACCGTAACCGACAATGCCGATGCGCCGCCCAAAAATATCAAAAACAGGAAAGTAAACAAGGAGGCAGACGCCGCCGAGTCGAAGCTGAGGCTTCTTCCCGCTCTTCATTAAAGTGAATCGATTGTTTAATCGAAGCCCCGCCCCGGGTCCCGTTTCGGGTTTGGAGGAAGCAAAGGAATATATTAGCATTAACGTTTTTTCCTTGATTTTCTTTTTTTAAGATGATTTTCTTTGGGTCATATTTATGAAGTGATTTGTTGCTCCAGCAAATGCCTGACGTGGACAACGACTGTTGGATGATACGACGCAGCTATTGATGACATGTTATCATCGACTGTATCAACCATGCTTAGTAAAATTTCAAAAAACAAATCTGAAAAATAAATACTTAAATGAATGAGAATACGAATATGTTGGGGATTGGCCGGTCAACTTCACTCGTAAGTTTATAGTCAACTAATCATTTATACATTTTACTGACAAATATTAAAAATAGAAAACTTCAAAATTTCTGATTGTCATATACTTATAATGATAAAATAAGAATATATTTTTTATTCCCTACCACGGTAATGTGTTTAATAAAGAGAATAATAACATAGGCCTGTACACTCGGAGAACATATTAACGAATGGACAACAATTTTATGTGTATATATATGTACATTAAACTCGATCACTTCAGCAAGATGTAACTCCATTATTTATACTGGTGTCTTATCTTCAAACGCAAGTTCTTTTGCCTCACCATTTTCAAACTTCTCCGTGTCTTGTTCGTCGAACATTTCCTGTAAATCAGAGACAAAAACAATGCCATATGCTAAAGAACCGTAATTCCAAAGCAAAAGATGGTGCCGATCTTCAAAACCAGAAGCTTAATAAAACTAAAAGTCAGGAAATTCACATGGCTCCTTTTCCCACTTAATTTGGTTCATTTAAAATTAAATCTCGATTATTCATAAATAAAATACACCGGGTTGTATATCTTTATGTCAAGTTAATTTTACTCTTCGATTCGTCACCTTTTGTTGTGGGTTTTGTAAATTTGTGTCCCACACAAATATGTTTAGTCCCCAAACTTGATACATTTCATAACATAGGAAGACACTAATGAGCGATGTCTAAGACAAGGTGATACTCCTCACTAGTTGAGATAAAAAGATCCCAAAATGCATGGACATGAACAAATCAAACCCAACCAATCTTGTCGTCGTATAAATGTGTTGAGAAGAACATACTCGTACACAAGAATATACATACATAATCAAAAAATACACCAATTAATGCAGTGATATAAAAATAATGTGCTTTGTGTGGAATAAAAGAACCACGCAATCAGTGAATTAACTAAAAAAATACTTACTTCTACAGGTTGGTCGACCGAGAATAGATTGATGCAGCTTGGATTAAAAGTAAAATCACTGCAGCAAGTAAACAACATTATAGGAGAATCAGAATTCTAAAAAATCAGCGCTGTAAAACGACATCACTTATCCGCTAGTCAGCTTCCGGGACGATAAAACTTAACAATCAAGTGTCTCTAAAATGAATTTTCTATCTCATTGCTTTTCGGTTTTGAGTCTGCCAATCTGAATTTATTTTTTTTTCCGAAATTGGAAAAGCCATATTATGATGATGGTAAGTTTTGAATCCTTTACTTTCCTCCGACGAATCAGACATATGAAATTGTCGTAGAAAACAAAATGATACTCAGAGCAACAAGGCGGCAATAAAAAGTAACAGTGCAGGTATTGATCTCGTTATATTATATTTGAGAAACATACCTCTTGGACAATACCAGCTGCCACACATACGGAATGAAAAATTCCTCAGGATGACTCTCTTGTTCATAGGTGAATCGTAGTTGCGTGAACATCTTTTCAAAAACCAAACAATGGAGTTAAGATGATAAAGCATAACAAACGTTGTAATTGACTGGTTACCCAAGCATTTGTGTACCTTCATGCCTTCACCTCTCCATGATCGGCAGTTGTTAACTATGATTTGAAGCACTTTCTCAACTGACCATTCACCATCCCTTTGCTGTGCATCAATTCGGCTGTTGAAGAAATCTAAAACCTGCAATATAAAATAAGAATAAGTATGACGATGTAACTCAATTTTGTTTGCTGAACATGAAAAGCAAATTTAATTCTCAAATGGAATGATTTGCAGAATACATACAGTATATATGTTTTCCAACAGTTCATTAAAACGTGGATGATTCTTGAAAGGTAGGAAAACCTCCTGCCTGTGCATAATTGCATAAATAACCTGAAGGTATGGCAGCAGCAAAAGAGGGTATGTCATACACACACGAGAAATAGAGCAACAGTTGCTTTAGAATTAAAATACTTGTGATACCTCAGGATTCCTAGGTAATGCATAAGTTAGGATTGCATTTAGTATCTCCAGCACAAGTCTCAGGAAGTCAGTATATATATGAAGTTCTGCAGACTGCAGCATTTGGAATATCATCAAATGTTTGTTAACATTATTTAACTTGTAAATATGATCATACAAAAAATAACTTCATTACTGGATCTTCTGCAACGGTGTCTCCACTCAGATCATCATCTGCTACATTCATTTTGTCATTTTTTATCTCTGCTAATTTATTATACCTACAAATTTAGAAATTTGAAACAATAAATTAAGAGTCAATAACAACATGAGATGATTATTCTTGTCATCAGTTATTCAATGTCCAGTAAGATACCAAGAAAAAAAATTAAAGATGAGACTTACTTCCGTGAAAGCATGTAAAAGAGGCTAACCAATCGCTGTGATGCGTATGCACTCAGGCGATGAACATGTGGTGCCATATTAGCCAAAGTTGCAAGACAATTTGTATGAAGATAGACATCCTGCTGAAGTAGTGAGATGTAAATGCCGAGAACAAATGACACTTAGCAATTAGAACTAATTGTATTGTAATGTTAGTCATTGCATCTATTAGGTTCTATTTGGATTGATGAATTTAAAGCTAATGATTTCAAATCCATCATGGTAAATCCATTAATTTGTTTTGGATAAATTCATTATACGAGTTTTAAATCATTAACTATAAATTTATGATGTATTTGAGTCGATGTAATGGATTCCAGATCCATCAAATTTGGATTCATTTGCAATCATTCTTCCAAATTCCTTCCTCAAATCCAATTCATTTAACCTATATGCAACCTTAGATACTCAAATAATCATTTGAAAATTAATTCCAAATAGGGTTATCTTAAAACATATTTTGAGCACATCTTCTGGTGATTGCTATCACTCAGTCATGTCGAAAGACTTCACTAGGTAGATGTATAAATTTCAAAAGGAACTAAAAACAGCGTCTCAAGCTTGAATAAAAAAGTAACAAGGGAAGATATGGCTAGCAAGATGGATGAGTTCAAATTTGATGCCTCCTTTAGTTGGTGCAGAGACTTCGTAGAGCACTTTATTTATAAGTAACTAATTTTCTTTTTTCTTCTCTGAAGGGCCAATTGCTGTATGCAATCGTTTCTACGTTAATAGATTAGCATCGAACCCAAAATTTTTTTTAAAAAATATGGTACAGAGTTTGTTTCCATTATGAAAAAATACCGGACTCCAAGAGGTAAATTTTCAACTGGATTCACAATGCACAGATGGTAATATGCTTTGTTCCATGGAACATCCGTAAAAATCATCCAAAAATATTAAACAACCAAATTAACATTGGGATTTACTTCAGAGACAAATGAAAATTTCTTCTATGATGGTAACTGCCGCAAAAGGAAACTAAGAATTGCAGTTACAGATGAAGATTATGAAACCTATCATTCACAAATAAACATTCAGGAACATCAAAAACTTTCAATGAAGTCTGCTGTTTCTGCAGCATTAATAAGTTCTAAAGCGAGAAAAAAGGGAAGAGTTGAAAGAAAAAGAAATCTCACCCGTAGCTTCGAGAGATTGTATTTCACAGTCCTAATTAATATTATGACCATCAGGGAACCAAGAGAAGTTTGATGGAGGATACGCTCTTGATACCATGGAACATTAGGAAGCATCTGTAGCCATTAACATTAACAGATGAGTGTACCTAAACGTAAGTAATAAGCTAATCAGCAGACTAAAGCTACATTTACCACTTACAAGTTTGTGGATGCTGGCATTGAATGAGGAATCTTGACTCAGTATAAGAAAAATGATTAGCACCATATAAATATGATTGGATGATCTTCTTGGAGCATTATATAGTGTTTCCAGCATGGGCATCAACTGTTGATCGTGATAAATCAGATATCAAACTAAAATTTGTGCCCAAACCAGTGATGCAAATGCATAGCACTAATGAGCACACGGAAAGTCAGTGAAGTGGCTACAGAAAATAAGCCTGCAACATTTTAGCAAAAGACCAGTAGTTGAAGATTGAAAAAGTGTCATCCCAATATAGAAGTCTAGTTTGATACGAATTTTGGGTCCTGCAAGTCTATGCATGAATTATTTCTTCTACAACAAGAAGCAATAAGTATGATGACCGCTTGAAGTCACAAACTAGCCAAATGTTATCATAACTACTCTCACACTATTAATACAGTCCTTTTCTTGTAACGAAAAACCATAAAAAAAAATAAATAAATAAATAAATGGTAAAATGATAAAGAACACAAAAGTTCTCTTACACAACAATTCTGAAGCAGCGATTTCGTAAATAAATAGCAAGGGCAATGGATGTACATTAATTTTACAAATGTGGCATTTTCGTAAATAAATAGCCACCAAAGGGCAAAAGAAAAAGGAAGTTGACCATACCAACATACCAAACCCCACCTCAAGCGTAATATAGTAATAGAGATTTTATTGTTTCATCCTTAATTTTCGTTCTTCAAGTCAGAAATAATGATATTTTCTTCATTTGAACTTAGACTTGTTATTTTCATACCAGTGTATCTAGATCTGTTCGCACCAAAACATACTCCAAAAAATCTGAATTTCCCTGGACCAGTGAGTAAAGCAACAGGACAGAGGTTTCGTCAGCCAAACACCTGCACATAAAAAACAAGAACAAAATTCTAAATCCAAGATATCGAGATTCGAGCTCTTTATAAGTGCATTTTAATGTGTAGTCTCTCTTTGTGAGGATGTGAGAGCAGGAGACGTTTAGCATATATAGTACCAATTTAAACCACAAGCAGAATATACGACATAACCAAGTTCTGGCTAATTGAAATCCAATATTCAAGCAGTGAAAACTCAAATGTTTAATCTTAACAATTACGAAATTATTCAAATAAAAAAATAATTTAAAATAATAAAAAAGCACATCAAAGATACTGATAAGGGAATTTGAACATGTTAAGAAACAAGTTCTTGCAGTAAAAAGATGTTAAATTAGAATCCAATCAGAAGTAGAGGCAATGAGATTGGAAACACTCACATGCAAAGTACATCAAAAAGCGAAGCAAAAGGAAGTCTCACGTTCAGACCACCGTGTGCATTACCCTCAACATCATTACGATCGACTGCAACCAGACAACAGAAAGACTCACATATTCTCAAGTATCGCATAATTTTCAATCAATAAATAACGAAACCCAAGAATTTTTAGAATAGTACATTGGATATCCCTGACACTTTCAACAGCTTTGCAGAAAGGGTTTTCTGAAAAATTCAGCTCTTCTTTTCGCAGATGCTCTGAACTGCTGTTATCAGTTTTATCCACCACATAATCCATAGAAATAAATTTACGATAATGAACAAGAACAAGTAAGACATTAAGGCTGCATTCCGCCAAAGGCTTTCTAGAAGCTTCACCAGTTGAGCCAACTAAGAAATTCAATGGTAACAGCATCAAGTGAGCTGCAAATATGATTAGCATAGAACGACTTAAAATGCAGAAAAATATCATGATGCCAGTAAGTAAAAATTGTAAAATCAGAGGATATAAGTATGCACGAATCAACAATGAACTGTTTCAAGAAAGTTCCTTGAAAAAAAATTTAAGATCCAGCATAAAAAGTTTGAGAAAGCTCAACTGTAAATCATACATCATATATAATAAGAAATGAATGGATGGCATCTATCACAATCTTACCAGCAGCAGAACCAACTCTCCTAAGAACACCAAGTTGATTTCTTTCGGAAAACATGGTATAAGACGAACTAGTTCCAGGAAACCGAGGGAATGTGATGTAATTGAGCAATAACTTCCGCACTACCAAATTAACCATGGAAGTTTCCTGCAATGATAATGGCAAATTGTGAAAGTAGAACTCTATATAACTGGCATTGAAGCCCAAAAAGTCACTAGCATCACCTGAACCATGGCTGCATCGATAAAAGGGTTAACATCACTTGGTCCTGGTGATGGCCCAGAAAGAAGCTGTGTTGACATTGCCGTCAGCAAGAAGTTAAGCGCATCATGATGAAGAATGTAGGTTTCAGGGCTGACAAGCAAAAATGCGTCAATTTGGGAAAATTACAATATAAAGCATGGCATCAATGATATATTGCAGAGATCATAGCATACCTAACATCAACTTTTCCAACAAAGCGCAGCACACTGTACATCATAAGGTTTGTAACATCTACACCTTTCGAGAAATGATTTGGTATGGGCTCAGTTTCATCCAGCGAAAGGAATAGTTCTTTGAAGTTCTCGCTATTAGCATTCTCGATCAGGAACTTCAAAAACACAGATGATATAAACAATGCATTAATAGCTTTCGAGAAGGCTGTAGTCGGCACACCAGAAGAAGAAATGCACTCTTGCAAGCACCATGCTAGATGAATCAAAATCTTTGCAAGGTGCCTGGTTGTGGAATTGTTCGTCGCTGCATGCAAATGCAACCGAAACAAATTAAATGGGATCCAAATTACATTTTAACGCTCAAATCTAGATTAGCCATTTATTAACCGAATAAAACAAAATTTGTGATTCAATCACAAGCAACATATGAGATCACTAGCATTTATCGCACCAAAAAAATAACATATCAATGACAGATGTTGGCAATCAAGATCATCATGGCAGCTTCGTGGCATGTGCATTTATGATGCGGTCTCCTTTTTTGGGTAAATGGCACGTATGATGCGACCTACCAACAATTACACATGGCATTGGGAATTCATATAAAAAAGAACACAAACAAAAATAACTTAAAGGAAAAAAGAAACTACTACCCAGTACCCACGTAGACACATATACCAACTTTATTGCTACAATGGCTTTCCTTTGTCCTAAATAAAACCCAATTATCAAGAGAGGTAAATCAACAGCATAGCTATGGCAGTAGGTTGGAATTTATTAATCCCAAGAGTAAGGTTGAATATTTTTCTACCAACTTTAAAAGCACGAGTCCGTCCCAAAAATTCACAAACATTTATTTTTTTCTTGCAGGAGTGGAAAAGCTTTATGCAGAATCCAATTGTTTATCTCAAATCCCAAATTTTGTGAAATAATATTTGCAGGATTTTGACCAACAAAAGATTCAAGGTATGAATCACAAGTCTTATATAACATATTCATTTCGATAGAAAGTAGAAGAAATTCCGATGGCAATACTAATACAAGCAATAAAACTCGATTCACAACCTGTGATAATTTGACAGCTCAACATTGAGAATGTCATATAAAAACTCACTGAGAGATCAAAGGAAAGTAGAGAACATCTCAAATAGACCACAAATATATGAAAATACACAGGTTATTGGACAAATTTTTGACAACTTCACTTTAAAAATTACATCAACGAAGCCAGGAAATCAACCATTCGTTTCTTGAAGCTCAATATTACAATATTGCCACAGTTAAAAATTAATAGTATCATCATACGGCACATAAAAAGTTGCAGTAAAATTGCTGGAGATTGATATTCAAACAACGCATAAGTTAGACATGCCGGAGTAGCACAGATTTCTACAAACGAGAAAAATGTCAATGCACGGTAACTTGAATAGCAACGATGACACGGCAAAACAATAGAATATTAAATAACAAATTGCTGAAACTCAAATAAGAAAAAAAACTGATGATGAACTGACCCAAGAGGTGACATGCTTGCCTAACGCGATCCGATTGCCAGCGAAGATCGAGCGGCAGCTCCAGAAGCTTCTGCCAGTAATCAGAGGTGAGAGGAAATGATTTTTCACCAACAAACTCGCCAATTAAGTACTCCGCCGTCTCCTGCGGGCGAGCTCCGCCACCCAGTCGCGGCGTCGATGGCACTCCGCCCATTCTGTATATATCAAACAGTCAGTAGGTGTGACTAGATGCGAGTGTATGTCTATCCTATATAAAATGCGTTCGGATCTGACGGAGGAGAGTGGTGGAGGAAGATTTAGACGGTGGATTTCAGAGAGTGAAATATTTTTGTGACATTTTCCTTGCGAGGGTTTGATTTGGAGAAAGGGGTGAAAGCGTGTTCAGAATCGTTGGAACATTAAAAACCGGGGACCTAAATATGTTCTTGGGATCACGTGACTTTGGACCAAAGTCATAAGACAAAAATTTGTGTGAGATGGTCTCACGGATCGTATTTTGTGAAACGGATATCTTATTTGAGTCATCCATGAAAAATTATTACTTTTTATGCTAAGAGTATTAATTTTTATTTTGAATATCGATAGGGTTGACCTGTCTCATAAATAAAGATTTGTGAGAACGTCTCACAAGAGACCTACTCTTTCACTTAAGTGTTAATGAGTTTGATTGTTAGCTCACTGAGTCACAAGATATACATGTTTTAATATTGTCTCATATTAGAGTCGGAATAGATATATATTTTATTATTGATATTGTCTCGTATTATCGAATGATCAATCTTTTGATATCTTCTTGATGTTATCTCTCTCTATAAGATATAAATTTTACCAATTAATATTTGATATCCTTATTTTTACGGCTCACAAAGCCAACAAGATCATACAACGATACAATAACTTGACACAATCTATTAAAAAAGTTTCTCAAGAGATCATTAGTTCCGGTAATTCTCTCACCCTACATTATAACATAAACATTTTAATATCATTTTATATATTTTTTTTCTTTAACACGAAATGAAATTATTTGATTTTGAACAACAAATTGCGGTAATTGTTGCCTTGTGTTTATAATTTTTTACGTTTGGTATTTGGTTTCCCGAGAATGAATCTGAAAATTGCATTTCAGTTGACTTAAATATTTTACAGATTGTAGTATAGGACTATAAATATCAATACATTGTCATTTCGTGTTTGTAAGCCATCGAACGACGAAATCAAGAGGTGATGAAGTAAAAATGTTGTGATAAATAAATCAGAAGTCTTTCATTTTATTAATGTTTTGATTTAATTAACTCAATAACGTAAGAACCAAAAAAAAAAAAAGCTTTCTTCATATTTTTGGTGATTTAATTATTTAAATAGGTTTGGTAACAACTGAATTTGCATTNCATATTTTTTGTGATTTAATTATTTAAATAGGTTTGGTAACAACTGAATTTGCATTGCCGAGGTTACAAGGTTTTTTTTTTACGACCAATGCACTCGTACCTATATAAATTATAGATTTTTTTATTAGTTTGGTTGACTTTTGAATTGCCTCATTTTGAGATTTTGGAGATTTATTCGTCCCATGGTTGTAAAAATATTAGGCATGATTTCTGTATTGTCGAATTCTCCGAGCCTTCTCTGTAAAAGAAAATGATTTCGTCTTATTTTAAATGTCAAATTTTTGTTCAAAATATTATTATTATTTAATCTCCACTTTTATATCTACTAGGTAAAGATGAGTGAGACTCACGTGAAAATACATTTCTGTTATCAATAATTGTTGTTAAAGAAATTAGATCCGAAGAGATTAATTTACAGAAAATTATATATTAATGATTTTCATGTTATTTTAGTCAATAGAAAATGAGTAATGCTACATGTACAACCACATTTGTACAATAATTCTTACAAAATAATTTTATATTAAATTTTTATATATTAAATTTTTTCTTGAAAAACTTCTTGCATATATAAACTCATTCAAAATATTATAGATTTACAAAATAAAACAAATCATATTCAATTTAATATTTTGTGGAAAAATATATGTTCACTTCATCTAAAGCAAATAAAAACCAAATAATTTTGACATTTCTTATTATCAATCATAAGGAGAAATATTGAGTAATGCTAATGATAATTTTTGTAAAGATTTATTTATAATAATTTTAAAAATTTACCTTCAAACATATGTCATTTCAGATTACATAAAGTTATAATTGATTTTCTTATATCCATCTTTTATAAAAATACATTTTATTCAATTGCAATATCATCAAATAAGTAATTGTTATAGTTTCTGACATTTACAAAGACGAAAAATATTTAAAATTAGTAAAACTATATGTATTCAATCATATATTGTTAAATTTTAAAAATAAACTAAGGCTTTGAAAAATATTTGTTGGATTTTTTTATAAAGAAATATGGATAGAATAAATACTCACGAAATATTTATAAGGTCATCTTTCTTCTATATCCGATAATGCTTCGTATCATTTTTGTGAAATGTAATTAACTGTCGAACCTTCTTCATAACACCAACCCACATGATTTAATTATTTGGTTTCATTATTTTAATTCAAAATTATAATACATAGTGTTGACCTTTTATTTTACCACGTGCTACTTATTTATGAAAAATAAAAATATAATATAGATAATATATTCTAAATCTTAAATTAAATTATTGCGTCATATATTTTCTTCCTTTATATTTTCAATTTTTATTGCTTTCAAGATTTTTTTTTCATCAGCTTTTTCTTCTTTGTGGGAAAAAACAATATTCTCATCATCTTCATTAGCAAATCTTATGGTGCTGTCGATATCAATCATTTGCATTTTCATATCTGTATTTTTTGATTCTTTTGTTGGACGACTTCTTTTTTTATAATAATTTTGATGCTGAAAATCTTTCCGTGCAACAATTTAATTATCCTCAATATTCATTCTTGTGTTTTTATCGTCTTCTATCACTTATATTTCAATATTGTTACAATTGAGACAGTTGATGATCGTCTTTTTTCTTTTTAATTTCTAATTGTTCGGAATCTACTGATATCTTTTTGCATTCAATGTTTTCTTTGTTGAAATTTTTTCATATATTTGAATGTGTTCAATTATAAATTATTTAAATTGTTTTGCCTATTTTGAGAAGAAATGTATATTCTTCTCTATTTGATGCCTCTACAAGTCTCACACAAATTAAGTTTTTTGTGGAAAAATTTTTTCGTTTAATCTACAAGCAAACAAAAACAAAGAATTTTGTTATTTCAGTCTTCTACAAATTATGTTTCTTTTTTGTAAAAAAATCTTTTAACTTAATCTACAAGCAAATAAAACCAATGAATTTTGGTTATTTCATCTTCTAGACAACTGAAAAATATGATTTAATTAATATGATATTAATTTATCAAAAAGTGTTCAACTCTTAGTGATATAACAGATTTATGCAATATATTATTTAAATACAAAAATTCAAAATTACGACCAACATATTTTTTTTTATATTTCATACTATATTATTGGAAGTATCAAATTTTTATATATTAATTTTTTTTTCTTGAGAAACTTCTTGCATATATAAACTCATTCAAAAGATTATAGATTTACAAAATAAAACAAATCACATTCAATTTAATATTTTGTGAAAAATATATGTTCACTTCATCTATAAGCAAATAAGAACCAAATAGTTTTGACCTTTCTTATTATCAATCATAAGGAGAAATATTGAGTAATGCTAATGATAATTTTTGTAAAGATTTATTCATAATAATTTTAAAATTTTACCTTCAAACATATGTCATTTCAGATTACATAAAGTTATAATTGATTTTCTTATATCCATCTTTTATAAAAATACATTTTTGTCAATTGCAATATCATCAAATAAGTATTAATTGTTATAATTTTTGACATTTACAAAGACGAAAAATATTTAAAATTAGTAAAACTATATGCATTCAATCATATATTGTTAAATTTTAAAAATAAACTAAGGCTTTGAAAAATATTTGTTGGATTTTTTTTATAAAGAAATATGGATAGAATAAATACTCACGAAATATTTATAAGGTCATCTTTCTTCTATATCCGATAATGCTTCGTATCATTTTTGTGAAATGTAATTAACTGTCGAACCTTCTTCATAACACCAACACACATGATTTAATTATTTGGCTTCATTATTTTATTTCGTCGTTTTAAATTAAATAATCTCAATTAATGTAAAATAAAGGATATTTAAAATCATGTCTTTACACAAATAATGTGTATTTCGTGGAAAAAATTCACTATATTTACAACCAAATAAAACAAAATAATTTTGGTATTTCAATATTTTACAAACTAATTGTTTTGGGAAAAAATTATTTTCACTTCATCTATAAATAAACAAATAAAACCAATGAATTTTTGTATTTCAATATTTTCAAATTAATATTTTTTGGAAAAAAAAATATGTTCAATTCATCTACAAGAAAATAAAAACCAATGAATTTTGGAGTTTTAGTTTTCTTGGCAACTTGATCCTTACCTTGACAATTTTGACATCATCATAATAATTGATTTTACAAAAACATCCTCACCAAATTAAAAATTTACATTCAAAGATATATATTTTAAGTTTACAAAAAGCTGTAACTGTTTTGTCAATATATATCTCTTATAAAAATACTCCTTCGTTAATTGCAAGAATATCTCATAAAGTAATTGTTATAGTTTATAGCCTTTAAAAAGAGGAAAAAATAGATAAAATTAATACAAATATATTTATGCAATCTTATATCGTTAAATTTTAGTAATAAACCAAGACTTTGAAAATTATTAGTCGACTTTCTTTTTTATAAAGAAATATAGATAGAATAAATACCCACGAAATATTTATTAGGATTATCTATATTTATATCTGATAATTCTTGTATCATTTTGTAAATGTAATTAAATGTCTAACCTTCTTCATGACACCAACCTTGGTAAAACAAAAAGAAAATTAGTTTAATTATTTGGCTTCATTAGTTTAATTATTCGTTTCAAAATAATTAATCTTAATTAACGTAAAATAAAATATATTTAACATCATATCTTTATACAATTAAGTATTTTTTTGAAAAAAATATTTTCATTTTATTTACAAGCAAATAAAACCAAAGAATTTTAGTATTTAATCTTCTACAAATTAACTTTTTTGTGAGAAAAACTACAAATTAAGTTTTTTCTGAAAAAATTCTTTTCACTTGATTTATAAAAAAATAAAACCAATATATTTTGGTATTTCAATCTTTTCAAATTAATATTTTTTGTGAAAAAAGTTTGTTCAATTCATCTACAAGAAAATAAAAATAAAATAATTTTAGAGTTTTAGCTTTCTTGGCAACTTGATCATTATCTAGAATAAATGTAGTTTGACAAATTTGTCCTCATCATTATAACTGATTTTACAAAAATATCCTTACTAAATTTCTATTGTATGTACAAACTAAAGACAAAGTTGACAATACACAATAGAAAAACTTTGACCTTAGTTCACACTTTTATAATATGTATAGATTTGTAATATTACAAATCATACCTAACCAATCGTTAAGTAAATGTTTATCTATTTATCCACACCTCATACAAAAACATAACCGAGTAGTTTGTATGATTCTTGAATACGTTGTGTCATGGATCTCAATTATATGCATTCTCGACTTGCTTCATGCATTGCAATAATTTCAGATTGGTTTGATAATGTCGTCCTTAAAGCTTGTTTTGCATACTTCCATGATATATCAGTGCCACCTCTTGTAAACACAAAAATTTTCTGAGATCTAGTTTTATGTAGATATTAAATATAGATTGCATATGCACATCTTGCAAAAGATAAATTGTCTTTGGGTTGGCGAAAAGCTAGATCTTACTCGAATGTTAACATAAAATGATATTTTTAAGTGACTATGTGAGTGCAATTCACAAAATAAATCCACCCATTACACTTAATGTATGACATTTTGGGATCAATGATATTTTCTCAATCTTCAAGTGGCCGGAAAAGATATTTCTCTGTGTCAAGTGATCAAACAATTATTGGTAATGACAATAAGGGGATTCAATCTCAATTTAAATTATTGATAGTCGTATCAAATTTAATTAACACATAAGAAATCTAGAAGAGTAGGTCTTTTGTGAGACGGTCTCACGAATCTTTATCTGTGAGACGACTCAACCATACTGATATTCACAATAAAAAATAATATTTTAGCATAAAAAGTAATAATTTTTCACGAATGACCCAAATAAGATATTCGTCTCACAAATACGACCCGTGAGATCGTCTCACACATGTTTTTGCCAATCTTAGAAAGCCTAAAATCATATGGTTTTGTTCCAATAATTTTCTTATTTATCAATCCAAAAACTTCCAGTTCCTTGGATAATATCCTTGTATGGTATCAATAATTTATTATAGTATTGTACAAACTGTTTGTATTACTAAGAAATTCAAGTTTAGAATAGCAATAAACTTATAGTTTAATATATGAATAAACTTTAATTATCGGTAAACTTCTGTTTTATTTAGGGATGACAATGAGTCGGGTTTGAGTAATATTTCATATTCTATGTCCTCATCCTCATTTATTATATTCATTATTATATATCTTAATCGGATATTCAATTTTATCACCGTTCACATATCCGTCGAATGATTGGATATATATACCGTACACAAATATCATATTACCACCTATAATCGCATTTTCTCAAATTTGAATTATTTCGAGTAAGCTATAGATGATAACTAAATTGTTGAGAACAATCTTGAAAAAAATTAAATATAAAAAGTAACACATTAAAAATTATAGAAGAAATAGCAAAATATTGAAAACAGTTTATTCTAATATCATTATCCTACAAAAATAACATCAACTATATACTAATATTATTCACAAATGCTGAATAATATACGTATACCGATGGATTCATTTAAATCTATAATCCCGTCCCATATCTATTTTTAGCTTGTTACACCCGTCTCTCGACCCATTTGACTAAATTTAAACCTGACTTGACCAGGTCTACTATCATCCCTAGCCTAATTTTGCTTCCCGTTGATTTTCATTGTTTTGTGTAATCTTCACCTTACTATAATTTTTTAAAAAGTAACATTTTTAGGGAAGTATTTTATAAATTATTATGTTTGAAGACAAGTGAAATTTCCCGGAAAGTACTATTTTGTTATGTTAAATTAATTTTAAAAGACTAGAACCATGGACATTGAATTTTAAGGGCGATTTGAAATTTTCTCCTTTCAAGTATATAATAATAGTATAATACTACATGGCACCAATTAATATCTTTGTGTCATATATTTCGTTTTGTATCTATATCGATATATTATTAATTACTAATGTATGATTTTTCCAAATTTTAATCTGTTCATATTTTTTAATTTCCTAAATCATTCATCCAGAAAATAATTATATATGAAATATTAAAGCTCTAATACAGTGTATCAATCTTTTTGTATTCTTATTATCTTAAACGCCTTTCTTCAACATAGACATAATACATATTTGGAAATAATAATGTATATTTAATTAATTTACATAAATGAAATGCGTGTGCAATACTATACTGTTGGTATAAAACATGAGATTGAATGTCATTTTAAACATCACAACTGAGATATATGAACCTCTTTTTATAGTAATTGAAAGTTCAAAAGTCGTTGAACTTAAATTATTTTGGACAATTTGGAAATAGGTTAATGTTAACGGGTTTTTTTTAAAAATAATTTAACTTTAAAAAAAATTTTAAAAAAAAAACATTTCCAAAACTACTGCAATCCGCGCTTATGGAGGGCGTGAGCAGCGTCCGCGCTTCGTAAGCACGGACGCTGGTCGCATAAGCGACGGAATATATATAAAAACCGTCGCTAAAATTGAATCAGCGACGGTTTATTAAAACCGTCGCTGTATTGGAATCAGCGACGGTTCAAAAACCGTCGCTAATTGGAAATACCACCCACCTGCGTGCACATGTACGCCGCGGATAATATTGAACTTTCAACGACTTGCAATTTTGCAGCGTGCAATATGCGCTACGAAAAGCCATCTTTGTTGTAGTGAAGACAGAGAAAAAAAAACAAGAAATTCATCAAGACTGGGATATCTCAATTGAATGTTGTTCATTTTCCTCGACATCATTATGTGGTCGAATGTCATGTACAAGATACTGCGGACCAACATTAAGCAAATTTGTAAAACTGTGTATGTTCGACCAAGACGAAGTCTTAAAATCCTGCTGACCAAACAAACCAAAGTCAGCCACCCCTGAATCACTGAAAAAACTAGGTTGAATAGTAGAGGTTCCTGAAAAAACTAGGTTGCATAGTAGAGGTTCCTGAAAAAACTTATTTTTTGATGAGCTTATTGTCTGTTTTTTTCTATATCTTCACTACAACAAAAATGGCTTTTCGCAGCGCGCAAATTCTTTTTCCGCAGCGTATATTGCACGCTGCAAAGTTGCAAACCGTTGAAAGTTCAAGATTATCCGCGACGTACATGTGCACGCTGTTGATACAATTATGCGTGGCGTGTGAAGATAGGTATTTTGGCATTTAGCGACGGTTCAAAAACCGT
The DNA here is from genome assembly GCF_012295235.1 of Primulina huaijiensis. Classification (NCBI taxonomy): domain Eukaryota; kingdom Viridiplantae; phylum Streptophyta; class Magnoliopsida; order Lamiales; family Gesneriaceae; genus Primulina; species Primulina huaijiensis. The sequence goes on from NW_027360177.1 coordinate 218,732, forward strand.
CGCTAATTAGCGACGGCTTATTAACTGTCGCTGATTCCAATAAAGTAACGGTTTTAAAACCGTCGCTAAAATTAACGACGGTTTATAAACCGTCGCTGATTCAATTTTAAAACCGTCGCTAATTAGCGACAGTTTTTATATATATTCCGTCGCTACAATATTCCGTTACTTACGTGGACCAGCGTCCGTGCTTACGAAGCGCGGACGCTGCTCCACGTAAGCGCGGATTGCAGTAGTTTTGGAAATGTTTTTTTTTTTACATTATTTTTGAAAAAAAATTTTAAAATTAAATTATTTTTAAAAAAAACCCAATGTTAACTTATCTTTCATTTTGTTTGTCTTATTCATATCTTTTATAAATCTCTCCATGTACTTGTAACGAGATGTTATTTTTAAGATATGATTTCAAGACTGGATCAAAAGGTGAATATTTATTCTTATATGCGATATCTACATTTCCTTCATTGGACAACACATACGAGAATAAATGTTCATCTTACATACGTTCATATAGTATTGCTGAAGAAAAGCACGAGTTTAGCATAATATTCATCTACATTTATGGTTTTTAATTTTATTGAAAGGTACAAAGTCAAGATGTGAGAGATACCTAACTGGTTGAACAAAATTCAAAGTTTATTAATCCAATCATGCTATTTTCTTTTATTATTAATTTTAAAATTTGAGTGCTTTTCTTTCAAACATTTTTTTCTAAAATTTTTTTTATTGTTATTAATGAGTGATTTTTCATATTTTGTCAAATATAATGATACCCTATTATAGTGTGAGCTCAGCACTCTCACAAGTCACAATACCTCGAGGAAATAGAAATCCAACAGCTCAACCAGAACCATAGGTCATCCGTGAGATCATCCGGGCAAAGTTGGTCGAACTACAAGAGAACCGTTTCCAATTTAAGCAGACTGGATGAGCCGACTTGCTGGCCAACCTATTCAAACATGGCCTATTCGAGCAACCACGATCTACCAAATCCGACCTCCCGAGCCGAGCCGATCCGATGTTTTGTATGGCTCACTCACAGCGGCTAAGAAATAAACACCAGTTTCTCACAAATGGATCACATTTGCTCGCCTCATCCATTTGGGCCCATTCGAACGCGCTTATGATTTTTACTTGTTGAAACTCTCTGGGCTTTCACCCAGCAAACTTTGACTAGATGCTAGGAGTATATTTGTCTCAAACTGAATGGGCCTACTTCTGCTTTATGGACATTTGATCTGACATTTTTTAGTTTTTGTTTTTATTTTTTTTCAAGCATACCTTAAATTTGACTTGAACCTTAAAAAGTTAGGTCATAGAAACCCAACTCCTCTAATGGGGTGGGTTTATTTTTGTGTAGATGAAGATATTTCGTTTTAGGTTTTCTTTTTGCTTCACGAAGTCATTCTTTGTATGATAACTTGGTCTCATGTGAAAAAATCATGCAAACCGTAAACCATGTTGTACAGACACTTCACAATTACGAATATGATAATATATCGCAAATCCAATTTTAAATATTAACTCATTAAATTTTTTTACCTGAGTTAGTCTTTTGTGAGACGATCTCACGGATTTATATTTATTATACGAGTCAACTCGATTCATACTAACCACAATAATTTTTCATGAGTTGGGACGAATTTAAGATTCATTTCACAAAATTGACTCATGAAATTATTTTACAAAAATTCCTATGTTTGTCTTACCGACTTGTCACTGCCTATTTAGATGACAATTTGAATCGATGTCATGTAAATTATCTTATTTGGAAATCCGAGGTATTTCCCGTGTATTTGTATACCCTCCTCTGTGGAAATTGTTTTGCTATCCTTTTTGATGGAAGAGTGGTACTTCGAGCAATATTTAGCCTACTGTTAGCAACGGTCTCTCCACAAGAACATTTGAGGATACTGCACCCACACTTGATGCCAATCTCATGTATCGCATATCAGATGGGCAAATAGCAATATAGTATATGTGGCGGCGGCTGCGGTTACGGGCCATGGCACGAGCTTTACGGTTGTGTACATGTTATCTCGGTCATTTGGGTATGTGCCTGTCATTTTGATGATCGAGATACAAATAGTTTGATATTATAATAGTAACCGAGGATATTCTCCGAGTATTTGTAAATGTTGATCCGATCCGGGGTATGCCCTGAGTGCTTACAATAGACGGTGTGTTGGGCACTGTAACTATTTGATAGATTCAGAGGGTAAGCTATATGCTTTCTCATGGGTTATCATCCCAATATATTTGTATCGAATTTTATTTATCCCTTAAAAAATTATATTTTGTCTATATTTATAATGAAAAATAATATTTTTAGTGTAAAAATAATATTTCTTCATGGATGATCCAAATAAAAAGTTTGTCTCACAAAATTGACTCATGATAACGTCTCATAATAATTTTTGTAAACATTCATATGTATATAGTCATTTACTTTACAATTTATTTACATTTTTCTTCGAGAATGCTTACACAAGATTAGATACGTCAACAACCAATAGACTGTTTAAACATGATCAATGTTTGGGTGTGTAATTTGAGTATTTTTTTATTTTTATTTTTATAATTTGGTTTTTTTAACATAGTGTTGACATAATATCGAAATGTTAGCGTGTTCGATATCATGTCAACACTATGAGATATGTATCAATATTGAAAAAGTGTATATTAGTGGAAATCGTAAATTGACCACCCAAATTTATTTACGAACAATATAACGTTCCAATGCTAAATTTGAATTTTCGATTCGGTAATCAATATATCCATTCAAATAGGACAAATGCAAGAAAATCCAATTGTTTTGACATAAATTAAATCTGAGCCCTTCCAATATTATGCTTAGTCGAATAAAATGTCTTTCTTTAAAACTTGATCGCACATCCAACGAAGAGAATGGTTTGATCAAAACGTGATTATTAAATTCAATTTACGACAACAGACCATCGTCGAGTGAAGCATGCAAGTATGGTTCCCTTTGTTTTAAATTTTCCCAATCAATCTACCAATTAAGAAACCAAGTTTTCAACTTGGATTACGTACACATTGAAAATATAACAAAACAACAAAAAATGAATCCCAAAATTTTGACCAAAAAATATGCTTCACCAGCTTGCAAAATATATGGAATCAACCCAATAATAACAAATTCTATACTGTATTCTCAGTCAAAGAATATCTACCAACTCTTTCAAAAACAATATACATATACCAACTGATACATTAAGGAAATATAAATATATATACACACATATATGAGCATGNACACTGAGATGAACAAGGTAACAAAACTGTATATATAAATATTTATTTATTTACGATGTGATTTATATCCTAATGATAAGAGTGAGTTCTACAAATACATGACTCTAAAATCACATCTAATTGACACAAGCCTGTCTTAGTTATAATTATGTCTTGTTTTAAATGAATATATTACTACAAATATCATTATTTGATATTATATATATCTAGAATTGGAAACATCTACTTCAAAAACAAAACTTTGTAGAAATTATATCATACAATTCATAAAGTTATCTAAAAAAATACCAAAAATAAGACCATTATATATGAAGAGAGTAGTTGAATAATGTTTGACTTGGGACTCATCCACACGCTTGCACGCAACAATAACAGCAATAACATTAACAGCCACAACTCACAATCAATTTTCCTTTTCTCCAACTTTCCTCTTTTCTCGAGCTTTTGCGATCAAACTTCCTACAAAAGTACACATCCACATCCCAAGTTCACATATATTATAATTAACCCACAAGTATTTTTACTGCCCTCTGCACCACTGTACCTTCACGGTCGCGAGCCACCACTTGAGGAGCAATGGCCATATTGCACAACCGCCACAGCCACCGCCACCGCCAATCAACTCTGTCTGTGGCCGCCATTACGTTTCTTCTTTTTGCCTCCGGCTCCGTTCTTGGCTCCAACCCATCATTCAAATTCAGTAAGTGCACTCAAAATCACCATGAATGAACTGTACAATATTAATGTCGTTTCTTGAGTGCTTAACGTAACGTCCAAATGTGCGGGCATATAATACAGGTGTTGGGGGAAGGAAATTAAGAGACGAGATGATGGAGCAAGTTGTGTACTCTAGGCGGCGACTCGGCGGCCCTGGATCATCGCCGCCGAGTTGCAGATCCAAGTGTGGGAGATGTGCGCCATGTACACCAGTCCACATTTCGATTCAGCCTGGTTTGAGTATGCCATTGGAGTACTATCCAGAGGCTTGGAGATGCAAGTGTAGAAACAAAATCTCCATGCCGTAGAAAAAAAAGTAAATGTAATTTCGGTGAATCAAAGTGTTTCGAGACTGTTTTATCTTCAGAATTACTCAAGTTTCATTCACTTAGTTTTGTTCCATAATCAATGCACCAACACTCCGTTATATAGTAGAGTTCGAGCAGAAACTGTTCAAAAATTTCAGAAGACTTTAGAAAAAATTATTAGTTTGGTTATATATATATATATATATATATATANTATATATATATATATATCAAGTTTGCATAAACTTTTGTTCTTGCTTTTTTGTTTCTTGGAGATTATTTATTAATTAATTGATCTTGGAGACAAAAAAAGAACTTTGGGAATACAATTATTGGACGTATCAAGGGTGACTCCTATATTTCTGTCTTTGAAAGTCTAATTAATCAATAATTTCAATTCTACGTAGTTGTTATATTTTCAGAAAAGTCAATTGTTTTAATAGTATATTTATCATTTTAACTTCAAGAGTCAGAATCTTCACGCGATTTTAACTGTAAATCTGAAAATATAAACACAACTCATACTGTCTGTGTGTGTGTGTGTGTGTGTGTGTGTGTGTGAATGAAGTAAATAATATTGAATACAACGATTTCTTACTTCCATGCAATCCCACGATATCACATGCATTAATGAAAGTCATTAAAGCCCACCATCGGAAAAGTTACGTAGAATTGAAATTATTGATTAATTAGACTTTCAAAGACAGAAATATAGGACTCACATGTCCCCAAGGTTAAGCCCAAAGGCGCGCTTGCTTTGAGATAATATCTAATTGGTTTATCTCGTTATTTTGTACTTAATAATTAATACTGAAGATCATTACAATTTCCCCCCCTAAAATTTATTAGTTTCAAATTTATTAGTTTCCGCCAATAATTATAGAGTAAAGTAACACGATAACGTTTATTTTTTTTTAAAAAAAACGTGGTAACGTTTTATGTATGAGCAGTCGAACCAGGCAAAACAGTAGGAGGTCTCAATTCATGTCAATATACTGTAGATCAGATGGTTTCGGCGGTAAACTACTCAACATGAGAATATCGTGCTGAATGTTTGTCGTTTGATCAAAAAATATATTTGCAATTATGTAATTTAGATTTTTAAAGTCGTACAATAATTTTATGTTATGGTTCGATCTCTATGTAGATATGACAATTATTGCTCTCGATAAATATAATTCATTGATCAACTTTTTTTTAAAAAAAAAGAAATAAATATAGTATTTTAACATAGCCCAGCCAGCGATGATATATAACATCATGCCACAAATTGTTCCTAAAAAAATTCAAATAATCACAAAATTTTATTTCCTAGGTAGGCATTAAATTAAATTTTAAATTCGTTACTGAATGGACGGAAATTACTTGAAATATACCATACATAATGAAAGCACGCGCACATAGAAAATGACATAACATTAGGGGAGGACTCTGTGTAATATTTGGATAGTATTTTATATCCATATCAGAGTGTGACCCATAATTCATATTATCAATTAACTAATAATCGTATCACGATAATTGAACACAAAAAAAGGAAAAAAACAGAATGATTGGATAATTATTGCATTCTCAAATATAAAGGATGGTTTTAACATGTAAAATTAAACATGTAAAATTAATTGATATGCTGAACTCGGATGTTATAAAATTTTGAATAGATTTTTTTGAGATGGTCTCACATATCTTTATTTTTGATACGCATCAATTTTACTCATATTTAGAATAAAAAAAATATTAATTTTTTTTGCATAAAAGTAATCCTTTTTTTGGATGACTCAAATATAATATATGTCTCATAAAATTGATTTGTGAAATAATTTGATATAAGTTTTTTGTGTTCCGAAATATTGTAAAAAAAATAAGAATTTTTTTTAAATAGAATGGAAAGATTTAAAAATTAATAAATTAAATTGTAAGCAAACAAAAACAGACGTGATATTTGATTTGACATTGTGGTTGTCACTCAATTTACTTTTTGTTTAATGCTTATTTATTTAGACATAGTTAGTGGGGCACCTCGTAAAATGTAAATATGACCCTGTTTTGCTTGGGGTCAAAGCGTGTCCCTGTTTGGATCACAATTACAAACACTGTTACTCACTGTTTTCGTTTTCAACTTTTACTGTATATTATCATTCACGATATGATAATTACATAATTATCCATGTTTTCCTCTGTATTTTATCCCAATAATTATATAATTTACTTTTATCATGTAAATATTCGACTGCATATCTTTTCAGATACTGGGTCAATTTTTAAATCAATAAACAGTATCAAGTGAGATTTATTGATACCGTCAATAGTTTTTTTTTTTTTTTTTTACTGTATTTTAGGATTTTGTCCCATTTTGGAAGTTCATGTTTAAAGTTCGAGCTTTTATGTTAATTCATATGACACAGAAAAGTCAAATCAATCAAGAAAAAATTATTTTTTTTAAAAGATCTCCCAAGTTAATTTTATTATACATGTAGATATCTCATTCGACCAAGTTCATGAAATAATTTTATTGACTCGTCACACATAGATAGTTCTGTGACACAGTCTCACAAAGGACTTACTCACCAATTAGATCTGCTTATTCTATGCTCCACATCAAGTTAGCCTCTCCATCCTTTAAAACCATAAACATTATCGTATCCCTCATATTTCAATTAGAAATCACATACTGCATTATGAATCCAAATATTAAAATTTATCATAAGAATAGGAATATTTTAGGTATAGCAATGCCTTTTTAGTTTTTTTCCCGACTGCCCTCTTTCTTGTTTCATTAATCAAATTTGGGCCTTTTTCCTTTTACTCTTACTCTTTTTCTTGTTATTTCAAAACATTATGTTATTCCATATGCAATATATCTTTGGGCTCTCTCTTGTTAGCCCATATTACTCTATAATTTTTCTCTTCTATATTTTTGGGCTTTATTTGTTTAGACAATTGTTTACAATATCCTCGTACATGTAACCAAACAAAATTCCAATTCACAATATTTACGAGTCAACTCGATTCATAATTATAATGAAAAAATAATAATTTTTAATAAATCGAGTCGAATTGGAGAACTGTATCACAAAATTGACAAGTGAGACTATCACATATCAATTTTTGTGTATTTTAAGCACCCGTTTCTGAGAAGTATTATGCACGATTGCACTACATTTAAAATTGACATAAGATTGTTGACAAATCAGGGCCTTAGCTGTGTGTTTTCTTTTCCAAGAGTACCAATAAAATACACGAATAAGATCAAGCAAACGTAAATTTATGTGTTATTTATGATCACTTAGATTTGTATTTATCATACAAAATGAAAAAAAAAAAAATTGATTTGAACAGTATATGTAACGCGTGAGATAAAAATCAACAAGAAAAACTACCAAGCAATATCAACATTGAATTCTTTATGTTTTTTATTTATATTATATTTTTTGTAAATAGAATAGATCACATTATCTCAAATTTTTACCAAATGATCGTGGATATCTTTATAATAGAAATCTGCCAGTTCATGAAGGGCTTCTCTCCTACAATATGATTAATCTTTTGACAATTTTTAAGTTGTTAATAATAACTAGTGTTCGTGGCAAGCCATATTAATCTTTTTTGTGTTTGATAATTTTTATATAAAATATATATATTATTTTATTAAGATATGATACTTAAATATTAATGATTAGATAAGATTTACTGAATAATTTGAACTTTTAGATAAATTAGAGATGATTTGAAGAAAAAATCCGAAAAAAGATAAAGAGACGTGCAAAAATTACTGATAAAATTACATTAGAAAAGTTAGCAAAAAAAAATTTTAATGAAGATTAAAAATGTAAAGAAACTTTGGTGTCATGTTAATATATCAAAGTTAGTACAAGGTGCTCTAATTTAATAAAACAGTAAATATAAATATTACAAAATGGAATAAACTATTTAGCACAAAATCTAAATAAACAACTAATCACATATCGAGACAAATTTTAAGTCCGCTAAATCCAAAACCTTAATCTATGCTCCCAAAAACATTTGAATGGATAAGAAAATCAAAGGCCCACGGGAATTAAATGACCACTTCTTTGATCTTTCCCTTAGTACGATTATTTATATATTTTTAAAAAGAAGGATTCTTTCTTCCTTTTTTAACAAATAGACCACAGTTCAAGATTTCCCTTCTCTGCCCCCCACAACATAGAGAATCTTAGACTATATCACATGGTTTTCTTGCTTTTTCTTTTACGTCACTTTACTTTCACAACATTTCAAATTAAAACACAATTCCCAAAAAAAAGAGAAGTTAATATCTTCTACTTTGGAATCTTGGATGATTTTCATGTCGAGTTATTACACTTAAGTAAATAGTTTGTCATTAGATCAATATTAATATAATCATTCATCATAATGCAACCTCCATGATGCGAAAATAACATAGTACATGACAAGAAAAAATAAATAAAAAATATATATATATAAATATATATTTTATATAAAAAAAACCCATTTAGATAAACAATTCCCATTTTTACATTAGAAACACAAGGGACAAAAAAAAACCAATGCCACCCAAATTTCAGAAAATTAGATCAGTCGATGCCCTAAAGAAAGACATATTCTCACTAAACCATTCGTCAACTTCTTAGGAGAGGGACATCAAATCTTTTGTCTACTGTTCTTCTCTGCGGCGATTGTGAGTAATCTTGAAACACCTTGAGTCCAAATATCATACTCCCTTTGATTCCTACACTCGAATTCAACGACCCCTCGTGCAATGGTCTTCAACGCAAAATATCTGCGATGCTCACCGCCTTCGAGCAAGTGGCGGCCAGCCCAAGCCGGAATATCCTTCAACACCTCCAACACCACATCTGATATTTGGAAAGAGAACAACAAAATAAAGATAAAGATGCAATTTTTTTTTGTCTTTTTTCCACTAAATCACATACTACTTTCTCAAATCCCCAAATAGAAGGAAGCCCACCACCTCCAATTCTGCTATCATCATAAGGGAAAAGACAAAAGTTGACAAAATAAAATAAAAACTCACTCTTTTTCTTTTTGGTTATGGTCCCAGCAACATGTCTACTCTTCATCTTTAGCATAACCTGCAAAATTTGTATGAAATTCTGATTGCAGATCACGAGATAAAGTGTAAAGCAGATTCATGTTTACAACTTTAACCTCTGTCCTTGAGATGTAAAGTGTACTCTACAGTATAGTCTCGAGTAAATTGAAAGCAGGGTTGATTGTTCAATCATGGAGAAAAAAGCCTACCTGTCCCATTCTGTTAATGTAAACAGACACAATTTTCCAATGAAGATCACCTGCAATTATCATCGGAAATGAACTGTCAAGAAACATGAATGGACATTACCTTAATCAATAGGAATTTCATAGACCTGAAAGAAGGCAGCTTTCATGTAATATATAGATTTGATTAGTGTTTCGTATTTACCTTTTCGGGTTCTCTTCAGAAGTTCGCTGCCCCTGGCGAGCAATTCTCTACTGCAAATGCCAAGGAAATTTTCTTCGGGAACAAGTTCACCACTAAAACTACCATTAGAACTTCCATTACTCCCATTATTTGTAGCTCCCATGCCTTTGTTCACCGGGATCACTGCTGCAATATTCCACACATCCTTCAATGCCCTTGCCTTCAAGGTCGCAGCACCACGCAAAGCTAAAAACAATCGCAGATCAACATAAACAGTAATCTCAAAATTTAACTCAAGTTACAAGATTCAGCTTTATTTTGACCACGAAAGATGGATATAAGAATACCCGTAGCTGCAGCAGCTGTCAAAGTCATGATGTCACCGGCTGAACTAACATTGACTGCTGAACTCACTACTGAAGCCAAGTTTTCTCGCTCAGCCCCCATAACATCAGCCGCTTCGACGCATTGTGCAGCCACCAATGTGGCAGCCGATGCAACAGCCATGTCGGTTTTCGCCATCTGTTCATCTTTTCCTGATGCAGATGATGCAGCAGTGGCAGCTGCAATTGCAGCAATAGCAGCCGCTACCCCTGCCACTGAAATGGCAGCATGGAGCTGAGCGTTTTGTGCCCTCACCTCCTCTTTCTTTTTCTCCCTTCGATCCTTCAGCCACCTCCCCACAGTTTTTCCTCCACCACCAAGGCCAGCGCCATTGACGGCACTGGCCTTGTACAAGTTGCTCGTGATAGTGTTCAACTGAGAGTACTGCATGCACATATCCATTTGACGGTATCACCACAAAACATCAAAGAAATTGTCCTTGTATGCAAAAATCTAACGCAATATACGTGATCCCGTGCTATGATGTGGAATCCACACCAAATTTTAGAAACGCCTAGACTTGTGGCAAACTAAGGGCCGGGGTCTGATGCATGATTCAGCTTTCCAAGGTTTCTACTCAAGGTTCAATTAGTGTACATGCACGATGGGGTGTGAAGTGAGGCCGGCATAAGACTCACGAGCCTGTCCAACCACTTCAAGCTGATCCCAAATGACCTTAAGGTTTTCCGCACTCAAGCTTGAGCTTCTGTACTCGATCTTTTTAGTCAATCAAACTAGAGCACGCAAAATTTCAAGAGCTTGATTCGAACTTGACTTGTGTATTCCATTTCGTGTCATATTAAATAATATTGTACGTGATTGTATTACAAAATGTTTTTAGGGTGGTAGAATGCTCTATACATTCAATAAATGAAAACATTAGGACATCCACAATGATGGATATAATACATGACAAGTCATCTAAATATCCTCTTCATCTAAATATTAATCACCACTGAACACCATTTATTTTTGTGTCAGAACAATACCCGCGGGTAGGGGTGTCAAAATGCGACACGACCCAACACGAAAAAAATCAGGTTTGGGTTGGGGTTTTTCGAGTTCGGGTTGGGTTCGGGTTGGGTGGATTCGGGTTAGTGCCATGTCCCGCGACCCGCGAACTTTTTTTTTTAAAAAATATTACCTATATTTTTATATATCGTATGTTTGAACAAAATTTATTGTATAGTTATATGATAAATTTTCATGATTTAATATTTATTTTGCATATTTTTATTTTTTTAACAATTTTTTATTTGATTTAGTAAATATACTTTTAATTTTATACGATTAAACTTTCAAATTTAAATCGAAAATTTTGTTATTATGTGTTAAATTAAAATATTATTATTATTTTTTATTTTTTTGAATTTTTTTCATTAATTTTTTTAAAAAAATTTAAAATAAATAAATAAAATTCGGGTTACGCGGGTTAGACGGGTTGAGTCGGGTTATACGGGTTATACGAGTTCGGGTTGGGGGTTTTTTGGTTGCTTCGGGTTCGGGTTGAAAAATAAAATAAAATTCGCGGGTTGACCCGAAACCCGACCCAATCCACCCGATTGACACCCCTACCCGCGGGTTACAAATTTGTAACCGGGTATTGCAATTTTTTTTTTAATTTCTTCAAGCCAGCGTGAGTTTCACGCTGACTTGAGACATGTGCGTGCATTGCACTCGCGCGTCAGACACATGTAGTGGACAATTAAATGAAATCCGGGGTCGACCAAAACAAAACATTGGTCGACCAAAAACATTGGCCGACCATACCATTTTTGGTCGACCAATTCCAATTGCATTTTTGGTCGACCATCAACAATATGGTCGACTTCTAATGGTCGACCAATTCCAAGTTCCAACAATTGGTCGACCAATTGTTGATCTACCCAAACAAAACTTGAGAAGTTTTTTCTGTACATGGTAAATTAGTTTTGTATAGTTCGTTATAAATTTTTTAATTTTATTAATATTTATTTTATTACAAATTAGTTATTAAAAAATAATCGTTATAAAATTTCTAGTTTTATATTTCAATAAAAATATAATACTAGATAATAGATGAAAGTAATTAAAGTGGTTAAATAATTTTATTTAAATGAAAATAAAATATTAATTAAAGTGACAGTGAGACCCATAAATTATTTGGTTGGTGTGATATTTGATTGTGAAATATGAGATAATTGAGTAAAGAAATATTTGATTGATGATGTGGATTATGGAGTCCACAAACCATAATTTCAAATCAAACTCCTACATTTTTACATATATTTCAAGTTCATCCAATAATAAAGACATTTGAATTCTATTTTATTTTGTGTAACTAATTTGTAAATAATTAACTTATAAATTTAATATTCCATCATTTATTTCATTATTTACAATAAAAATATAATCGAAATCATAGATTTCGAATTCATCCATTCAAATGGAAACTTAGATAACATGATACCTAAAATATTTACCAGATAAAGAATTTTTTTTCCCAAAATACCATTTAATCTGCAGTTAATTCAATAAAATTTTCACAATAGATGAAACAAAAAATTCAATTTTTTGTTATTCAATTTTAGGGTGGTAGAATGCTCAACATTCAATAAATGAAAACATTAGAGCAACCCCACCAAAAGCTGGAGCAGTTATCTTAGATAACATGGTACCTAAAAATATTTAACAGATAAAAATACCCTTTAATCTGCAGTTATTCAAAAAAATTTTCACATGGTATCTAAAAATATTTACCAGATAAATATTTTTTTTCTCGAAATACCTTTTAATCTGCAGTTAATTTAATAAAATTTTCACAATACACGAAACAAAAAATTCAGATGATTATAAATTACCAAAGAAGCAATCCAATCTTCTTTTTTTTTTTTTGGTTTTTTTGCACTAACAAGTCTGACCCATTCTTGGTGAAGATGATAAGGAAATATTTGAATGAGATACTCCTTTCACATATTCAGAGTATGTTTTTAGATTTAAGAGAAAGCTGAAATGTGTTGTCCCTTTGTCTCAGAAGCTTCAGAAACTTGTCTTCTGTGACCATACCACATAATAAACAAAAAAAATTACTCTTTTTAAGGAAAAGAATCTCAAACTCAGCCAGAAAATTGAGAGAAACTACAATGGGATGAGTAGATTAATGCCAACCAAGATTTTATAATGAAGAGACAGATGAAAAATATGTCAGGATTTTTAAGACCTTGGAATCATCAATTTCAGAGGGGGAGACAGGGGGACTGTCAGTTAGAGAGCCATTGAGAGGGCCGCTGCTGTGGGATAGCCTTCCTGAAGTGCGTGGTGATACCTCCTGCTGCACATGTCCCACACACATCATATTTCAACGAAAATACTTCAGGCTCACTTAAAATTGGGGAAAAAAAACTTCAGGCTCAAAATGGTATAAGAAACGGGATACTTGGGAAGCAATTCATCAGAATCAGAAAAACGAAAAAGAATGATTCTTGAGATATAAATTCAAACCAAAACATAGAAATGAAGGGTATTGTGTCGATCAAGTTCTCTCAAAAAATAATGTTGCAGCCTAAATAAAAATTTGTAATAAAAACTCTGTTTCCCATAAAAACATATTTAAGAAAATATTTCTTTATATTCAACTTGTCATCTTACACAAAACAGGCTTCAAGAAAAATAACCCTACTCGGCTACTCGAACACAATCAAACAGAACGAACAAAAACAAAAGAGCAGACGCGGCAATGATCCAAAAGAGTTGATCGTAACCAAAATTCTGAAAAATCATAGAAGAACCAACAAAAAGGACCCCAAACTTCCAACAATCCCAAGTCATGAAAGACACCTAGAAAACAATCTGTTCATTAGTAAAAATTATATTTAACATCCAGACAACACCAGGTAGAATATGGACAAAAGAATTTGATCAAAAGTTTTGGAACAAGTTAAGAACTCAAATATTTTTCAACTCCATTTGCACAGAGAGACAAAATTAACCGTCATATATCATATAGCTACTTATGTAAAACCCCAATTTCTGCAAATAAAGATATATTCTAGAAATCACCCACATGCACAAAAAGGCCAAAACTGCCATCTTTACTTACAGAATGAGACATAATGCGCTCCATGACAAGCTGAGACGTCTCGCAAGAAGCGAAGGAAAAAGGGTTCCCATAAACAGTGGCTGAAGCAACCTCCAGCTCGGTGGAGACATCTTCTTGAATGGCTCCACAGCCACCTCTGACGACACCGTCTTGTGAGTTATTCTTTGGTAGAAGCTTGGGAGGTTGTGGAGCTAAAACTTCAGAGATTTCAAGAGCTGAAACACTCCAACAACGGGATAGAAACTCCATCGGCTCAGTTGGAGTCTCTGTGGGCCTGAAAGTTGGCTGAAGTTGAAGCTTCTCCATAGAAGAAATGATGGGAAATATTCAGTGGAGGTACAAAAAAAAGATTGCTGCAGAAGTTAAAGTGGGTTAATGGGAATCGTAAATGGGGGTGGTGATGTTTTTATATAGAGATGTAAATGGTATCGTATTTTATTATATTTAATTAATTTGATTTTAAAATATAACATGGTTTCTTAATCTTATATTTAATTAATTTGATTTTAAAATATAACATGGTTTCTTAGTCAAATTACTATACACTCCTTTTTTACTTTATTAAATAAAACAAAATTCAAAATTCAATAAATAAATAAATAAACTCAGATATAATCCAATTACATAAAAGTTATTTATTATTATTTAGTATCCATATGCCCTCTAAAAAAACGTAATTATGGATTTTTATCTTCACAAATTTATAGTAGGATATCAAAATGTTAAAATACTTACGATGCTATATTCAAGATGTTTCATTTGATGAAAATCAATTTGCACATCCTATATATATCACAAACAGATGATATGACTCAAAACAATTTTTTTAACTACACTAGCTGCTTCAATTGTCCAGTCTGCATCGTAATAGGACTCAGGTCAATTCATTATTTTTCTCGTGATTGTTCATCTAGTCTAATCTAAAGACAAAATAATTGAGAATTGAGTGTGGAAATACTTAACCCGTGAATGAACTACCCAAAATCTAGTCTATAGATTATTAATTTCTAGGGACCATGTGATGTCTATTTAAGCTCTTAACCATCAATGCACTACTCGATTTACTCACATGCACGTGACGACGAATATAGTTGACATGACATTGACAGTAATTTAGTAGATTAAGATTATAAATTGACAACCGATAACATGACAAAAATATAATTTTCCCGAGGTTCCAAATTAAGAAGAGCCCATCTATGAAGATGAGTGGTGATGGTGGACGATTGGGATTTATAACCTCCGCATGTAATGCAAATGCTTGGGAGGGAGTACTCGTGTTCGTGTCGCCATTGTGGGTCTCTCCCAAATCTGAATTATTTATTTCCCAATGCGTTGCACAATTAAAATCACATAAATGTCACTCCTTGACGTGGTAGTTTGTATAATTTACAGTAAACATATAAATACAACAACTAACTGGCGAATATAAATTCATGCTGCCTCGTACTTTGAATATTCCTAATGATGAATGAAATGTGCCTGCCGAATAAAATTTCGTAGAAAACAATTATTTGGACAATAGGGAAGTTACTTCGTTTTTATTACAGCTGTGCAGTCTAACTAAACATGCCAGGCCCCCCCGACCGACAATCATTCACTTCTGACCAAGTTCACCTCCATTTTCAGCAACTTTTGGTGTAAATATATTAGTAATTTTCACCCGATATGATTAGCAAATTCTAAGTTAGGTTAGCAGATCGGTTTAAATTTNCCCAAGTATTAAGATGATGGCTTTTTCTGTCATTTAACTGGATAAAGTGCCTGATTATTTTTTTCACCCAATGCTGCGGGCGTGGGTGGCAATGTACTGGGTAGCGTCATCATCCCCCTCTCTTGTTTCATCTTATCCCACAGTTTAAAACTAATTCACCTGCGAGTGAGGCTCTTGTTTGTTCTTATAATCAGATAATTTTCAACATCCCTTCGCCTGCCAGTGAGGATCCTGTTTGTTCTTATATATAATCAGATAATTTTCAACATCTCTTTGGGAACGTCATCAATGTTTCGATTGTTCAACTTGACTCGATTGTTCAACTTGACAAGAGCAATTATTTCACCCAACAAAATTATAATAGAACATGAATATGATATGATATCAGAGATTGAAATATATGTGTACTAAAGTTGAGTAGCTTGATGATGATGATAGAAATAATAGTAGTGCTCGAGATCTTGATCAAAGCATATTTTATAACTTTAGTAATCTCTCCAGTTAGATCTTGATCAAAGCATATTTTATAACTTTAGTAATCTCTCCGGTCTTAAATTATGTCTTTAAATAGTGGAACTCTTTCAACGTTGAAATAACAGCTAGATCTTGAAACAACTAGATTGTAATAACAATAAGGCTATTGATCTTTTGGGTCTGCAATCACAACTCTCATAGTATCTCATGTATTTTTACTCACAATGGTATCTCACGTCTAGTAGTGGTTTCTCTCGCCTTCCTCAGCACTCGAACATAGCGCCTCCGTGTCAAATACACAGGTTTTTGAGTGCGAGTACCAATCGATCCAATCCCAAAAGATCAGTAGGCTAATGGTCATTACAATAAAGGCACCTAACTCAATTGGTATTCATATTCTAAGAACTTATGTATTTGACATGGAGGTACTCGATTCGAGTACTAGAGTAGGCGAGAGAAACTACTGTCAAGAGTGGTATAACACCTTGAGTAACTATATATGTGATAATGTTAGAGATGTGATTGGAGACCTAAAAGATCAATAGGTCATGGTCGTTATATCGATAATATTAACAAAATTAAGGAATTCCAATCTAACATACATTATGTATTAAAATTTAGTTATATAATTAGCACTTTTAAATTTCAAATAATTTTTTCACAAAAAAATTTAAATATTAAATTTCATAAATAACATTTTGATTTAAGATTTTCAGATTGTTTTTTCATATTTATTTTGATAAAAAAATTATTTTTAAAGTTATATATAATACACGTGTTATTAAATTATAAAAAACAAGAATGAAGCATTACCTAATTTCAGAAAATTTTATAAATAAAATATATATATATTAAATGAAACAACATTCCCCTTACACAAAATATACTCAATTTTGAAAATTAAGCTAATTTTATTTCCTCTCTCGATTATTTCAAACAATTCTGATGTTGCAGTAATCACCCATCCCTGTCATAATCCTCATCTTTGTCGTATCAAATTCTTCACCTAAATGTTCAAGTAATATTCCTAAAATAAAATTTAAAAAACATATAAATTTAATGCAATTACGATTTATGTGACAACATAATTCTACCTATTAATTAGAGTATAGGGGAGGTTCCGATTGATTTGAATAGACAGATGGTAACAAAACTCCAAACTAAAAAATAAATCCCAATAATCAATCAATGTAGTTGGATTAGATATTGAATACGCCACCGAATTCCAAGGAGTAGGAGACCAGGAGACCTACATTACATTACATTACATTACATACACTACCCATTATATTAATTGGCTTGCCCAAATTTGCAAAGTTTTGAAACACTTGTTAACTTAGTGGGAAACAAGATAGCCAATTGTTTATCTATGTAAATCCTTTTTTTAAGGTAATGGTACTATGTATTCTAACCTTAATCCATTTTATAATCATTTGAGTAGTTGATTAAAGCCACACTCCAAGTTTTTGTTCAAAGTCTGATTTTGATCTTTTGTTGTGGTGCATTTATTATACAAGATGATAATTGATCAGAAGAATTTGAAAAGTTGTAGGATGAATTGACCATCTTGGTACGGATATCATGTATTATTAAAGAATTTGAAAAGTTGTCAGAAGAATTGACCATCTTAGTACGGATATCATGTATTGTCAGAAGAATTTGAAAAATTGTCGGATGAATTGAGGTGGTCAATTGATTCGATCATCTTATATTAAAAATACACAACTTCACATGTTGTTCTTATCCGGCGGATGACGCACATCCAAATATTTCGTATGTCTTTCGATTATTTTGAAATCGAATATGTTTTTTATTTTCAAAATATTTAATGATGTCAATTTTATATTACTTGAGATGAATTCCTTTACACCTACCGTTTGAATATCGTTTCAATTCAACACCAAATGTTTACTCCGGTCTCTTATAAATTGTCTAAAACAACGTCTATTTCACTCTACTTTTATCCATATCCGAGAAAATAAATTTAATTAATATCAACTTATATGTTTATTTAATTTTCCAAAAATACACACACATATTTCAATTAATTTCTGCACTTCCATACACAATCATTATATTTTATCCATAAAGTCTGACGACTTCCCAAACATTAGAATTTAATAATACATACTATATTTTAAAATTTTGAAATTAATCGTTTGGTGTACAATTAGTTTTGATTTGACCCAAGTTGCATAAACCCAAACACACACACGCTCACGCAAGTGTTTTTAGCCCACTTAGGACCCTTGGTTGGTGGAACATTTAATACAGTGTCTAATTTCTCTTAAAAAAAAGAAAATTTTTAAGAATTTACATAAAAATTCTTGGAGTAGGTCTCTTGTGAGAAGGTTTCACGAATCTTTATCTGTGAGAAGGGTCAACCCTACCGATATTCGTCATAAAAAGTAATACTCTTAACATAAAAAATAATATTTTTTCATTGATGACCCAAATAAAGGATCCGTCTCACAAAATACGATTCGTGAGATCGTCTCACACAAGTTTTTGTCAAATTTCTTTTGAGTTGTTCTCATCGACCAATTTTGTGAAACGAATCTTCTATTTATGTTACTTATCAAAATATATTATTTTTTATATTAAAAGTATTATTTTGTTGTAAATATGAATATGATGTGAGACTGTTTCACAATAGATTTACTAAAAAAAATTAAATTTTTTTTTCATTTTCTCTAGTTTTAATTTTCAATACATATATATATATTTCATCGTCTTTCCAAATGCAACAACTCACATCAGGCAAAAACTTGTGTGAGACGGTCTCACGGGTCGTATTTGTGAGACGGATATCTTATTTGGGTCATCCATGNCTCTTCTTAATTTTTTTTTTCATTTTCTCTCGTTTTAATTTTCAATCCATATATATATTTCATCGTCTTTCCAAATGCAACTANTGAGACCCACCCCTCACATCAACTCTTCTCTTCCATTCAATGCGGACTTTGTAATAGCTGTGTGGATGAGTGGGAGTTAATATATCTAGCTGGGCTTATTTCACTCTTAATGATAAGATATAGAGTACTTTGTCAAACCATCCGAATTGAATTACAATTTTTGTATCTATCTATCTATGAATATACACAAACATTCTTGAGATTAGTAAAGATGTACACACGTCATATGTATTATTATTTTTTTTAATTTGATCAAATAATACAAAATAATATATACGAAATTATTTTCAATTTAGAAGAGTTGTTCGATTTAAAAGTGAAATTTGTTTAGATTTTTTTAATGTAAAATATAGAGTGATTTGAGTAGGGTTTTTAGTAGGATAAGAATAGTAATTATGTAATTAAATATTTTGGTGTCGAAAGAGACATCGGCAAGCAGAGAAAACACACAACTCAACTCTACAGACAAATCTGCAAAATACTCTCTACAAAATTCAATCTTCAAGCATTAGTTTTTCAAGCTTTCCAGCATATTTCTAGCATTATAGGACTTGTCATTTTAGATTTCAGCAACAAGTTATTATATTTTTCAAGTTTTGATGAATTCCTACAGTTTTGTAAATTTAAAATCACGTCAGGGGTTTATTTGCATCAATTTCCAATAGTTTTCTTTATTTTGGCATTGCATTTGTTTTAGGAGACTAGAACTGACGGTCGAATTTAGAATTCACGTCGCTTGAATATTTAGAAGTTAGATTTTATCATTTCACACAAATCGGTGCATCTTCGCACTTGGCAGGTCCGCAAATCAAATATTGTGCAAACACTTGTGCTCAAAATAATTGATCCTTTCAAGTCTCTGATCCTTTAAAGAGAATTATAGCTCAAACTTAGATATAAAATTACTATTATTCCATCATTTCACTCACCCAGAATTGTTTCCACACTAATCTTAACCACGAACTATCCGACTCATGGACTTATAGCTCTTTACAACCATATATGACAAAAAAACACGGCCAACATATATCCAGCAAGTTCCACAAGGCGTCGACTTTTTGTGAGATTTTTTTAATTAATATAAATGGCAATTTCTTAAAGATATTTTTGATAACAGAAGGGAGACTTGTATTATGTGATATGTATAATGTAGTGGATCGAATCTAAAATGGGCCCAAATTGTTTCATTTACCAAATTGTTTTATTTGGTGTTCTATGCAAAGTGCTAAAGATTCAAACCGTTCGAAACTAGCAAACTTCTATTATAAATAGATGCAACTTTAGCACTACAAATATTAGCCACCGTATCGCAATTACGTACGTTCATACAAAATCGCACTTGACTATGTTACATGCAGTGATAATCCTAAAATTGTACAATATTTTAAAATTCGAAATTTACTCCATAACTGTATATTTAAATATAGTGGCAAACAACCATGACCAAAATTGTCATCACGCTACTCATAGAAACAACTCCGGCCCTCCTGATCAAGCTTATTCCTAACACAGCACATTCATTTATACATCAAGAAACAAAATACTATGTTAGGAACATCATTGAAAATCCAAAATGGTCCAGTAGTGGGGAATTGAAGGAATCTGTAATATTACCGTAGCTAGTACTGGAGATTGCAGTGGAAGATGAAGTTGATCCGTTGCCCAAGTTGATTCCTAGACTTGTGCAATCAACTCCGAATGCACCTAATTCATTTATTCAATACCACTTCCTTAATTTAGTTTGTAACTTTGTGATATATACTTCATTTATGCATGATGGTTTCACCCCCAAGAAATTATTTTACAACTCTTTCCAATCATTATTTTATATTCAACTTTCCATGCATCGCCCCCAAAAAATAATATTACTATATCTCATTGTATGTTTCGACTTTCGATCATATATATGTATGTTATACGTGCATGTGTGTATTATTCTTACATTGTTTGTAGCATGGGAAATTAGTGGCATTGAACAAATTGTAGTAACCGTCTTCACATAGGCAAGTGGATCTGAAAACCGAGGTTTTCACGCATTTCCCACGTCCACAATCGGTCCAGAAGCATGCTACGTGTGTAACAAAGTCAATTCCCACACGTACGCATAGTATATAATAAATAAATATGGATTTAATGAATCATTATGAGCTCGAGGTTAAACAAAAGTAGGACATACGATCCAAGAATGATGAAGTAGGCTTGTCGTTGTTAGGCGCCGGTGCAGAGGCATTGACGCAGCTGTTGTTCCATGAACCTGTATATATATATACATATATGCCACGTTTTGTTTTATTTTATTTTATTTTATTTTATGTTATATGAAATTCATCAATCATCCACCATTAGTCTACGTGGGCTCAAAAATACTTTTGTATCTGAACAGGACTATGCCGATCAACCTTATAAGTATTCTTGGATGCGCAATTAAAAGATCATTTATTAATTCTCACACAGAGCTAAACTCAAGGTCAAACTAAGAGCTAGTTCTACACTTGAAATATCGTCATATATAATTCAGCGAAAATATATTTTTATTCGAGCTCGAACTTATGGATGGTAAAATGCAACACGACCCGTCAACCGACACGACCCAACACGAAAAAAATCAGGTTCAGGTCGGGTGGGTTTGGGTTAGTACCAAGTTAGACGGGTTTGACCCGAATTTTTTTTTTTTTAAAAAAATATTACTTATATTTTTATATATTGTATATTTATATGATAAATTTTCATCATTTAATATTTATTTTGTATATTTTTTATTTTTTAACAATTGTTTATTTAATTTAGTAAATATACTTTTAATTTTCTACAATTAAACTTTCAAATTTAAATCAGAAATTTTGTTATTATGTGTTTAAATTAAAATATTATTATTATTTTTATTATTTATTTTTTTGAATTTTTTTCATTAATTTTTTTAAAAAAATAAATAAAATACGAGTTAGGCGGATTAGACGAGTTCGTGTTTGGGTTATGAGTTTTCGGGTTGGTTTGGGTTCGGGTTGAAAAAAAATTCACGAGTTGACCTGAAACCCGACCCACCGACCCGATTGACACTCCTAGCTACTCGAACTCGACTCGAGTAACTTGAGTTTGCATTTGATATGTGATGGGAGAGATCCAATAATTATGACAATATTCCTTCAAAATCTAGGAAGATTTTACGATAAATAAATTATATATTGTTCAAGCCATTATTGTCACTTAATAAACTTGAACAATTAATACGGGGTTGAAGACATATCGTTGAAAGAAAATAACTTACAATTGGGAATCACACAAGGCAAGAACTTGAGAGATTCATCGCCTTGATCACCACTTTGTTTCCAACCAGAATCGCATTCGCATTTATAACCAAAAGCGCTATTATTCGAAGCTAAGCAATTTCCCTTCCCACACAGATCACTTTCTTGGCAAACATTTTCTACAATACCAAAAGACAGTTTCGCAAAATCCAACGACATCCCACAAATAAAAAACTTGATAATCTTGAGGAGATAGAACATAAATCATCCAAACCAGAAAACGCGAACATCCCATATATTCATCAAAATGAAGAGCAGAAATAATTGTGAAATTTTAAAGAGAACGGGCTAAGAGACAAACCAAACAAGGGAGCAGAATTGGATGTGCCAAAACTAGATTGAAGAAGGAGAATGATTGCAAGAACAGAAACCACAGCCATGAACAAAATCTTCAAGTGAATTAGCGGAATAGCTTGCCAGGGGAGGTAACTAATACGTTTTAACTGTGTATTTAGTGGCTCTGGAGATTTTGCTTACAGTTGAAAAGCCAAAGGGGATAAATCGGGCTCCGCAGTAATTGTAACATTGGTTGGGAGTTCGTTAATAATTAAAAACTGGCCTTACGTTCTACAAACTTTCATGTCAAGCCACGTTACTTCCTTAGGTACGTACGTATGTATACAAAGAATTTGGATAATTTTATTAATTGGTTAAGTTGATCAAAGCGAATCACTGCAGCCGATACATATATTCTTATAAATAAAATAAATTAGTAATTGTGACACATAACGATGTGTATATATTTGAGCCCAAGGAAAAAGCTTTTCAGTACATTTGAGCAAAATTAGCTCATCGATAGTACGAGCCCAAGGAAAAAGCTTTACTAAAATTTGAACATCTAAATAATCAGCCCAATAAAGCAAGCCCGTTATGTATCCACAGATATATAAAGCGCAAACAAAACCTAGGGTTTCATTGCTGAGCACATTTTACGCAGGAATTTATCTTGTAGCCGTCTGTCTCTCCATCCAGCAGAGCTCAGCAGCCATGGCCGTCGGGTAAACCTTCTCTCTCCATGCGTATATTATATAGATAATTTTAAGGTTGCGCTTCATTTTGTGTGACCACAGTCGTACAATACTCTGTTTTGAATTTGGATGTTCATTGTTGTTTCCATTTACAGTAAGAACAAGAGGATTTCGAAGGGGAAGAAGGGAGGCAAGAAGAAAGTGTGAGTTTTTTTGTTATTATTTGCGTTTTAGTGTAACCTGAGAAGTGATTTGCTGATTCCTTTGATTAATTATAGGTCTGACCCTTTTGCAAAGAAGGATTGGTACGATATTAAGGCACCATCCATATTCAATACTAGAAATGTTGGCAAAACCCTTGTCACTCGTACTCAGGGCACTAAGGTATAATTTTACGAGGTCCACTTATATTTTGATCTGATTATTTTTGCTTTAGCATTGCTTGCTGAAATTTAACTCTTGAATGGAGGTTAATTTTGTTGGTTGAATTTGGTTTTCTCTTGCTTCGACACTTCACTTCTGTAGTTTGTACTTGTCTGTTTTATTGGTGCCTTGGATGCTCAAAACTGGCTTGTATGTGGACATTCTCTAAATTTTTAGGTTCTTATTCTTGTTTTTTGATCATTTAATTGGGTCCGAGGTCTTCTCTTTATTGGTTATCACTAGCATGACTTGATTCAGTTGTGAGTTTGTGTGTTTCTTTTCTTGCTTATGTGCTGTGACATTATAAATTCAGGAGAAATGTTTAAAATTCTAAATACGTAAACAAATGCTGTAATGAAGGCACGGATATGTTGTTCACCTTTGTTTTATCATTCTATGGATTCGTTCTGTG
Organism: Primulina huaijiensis; assembly: GCF_012295235.1. Taxonomy (NCBI): domain Eukaryota; kingdom Viridiplantae; phylum Streptophyta; class Magnoliopsida; order Lamiales; family Gesneriaceae; genus Primulina; species Primulina huaijiensis. The sequence continues at coordinate 243,131 of NW_027360177.1, forward strand.
GGTTCGATTTGTTGCGGATGGAAATTTCAACCTGATACTCTTAAATTTAATTTTTCTAAGTAGGCTAGAAAATACTATGTTACTGTATCTCTGTTGAAAGTGTTTTAAGATCGAAATTAATTTATTTTTTGTAGATTGCATCTGAAGGACTCAAGCACCGTGTGTATGAGGTGTCCTTGGCTGATCTGCAAGGTGATGAAGATCATGCCTTCAGGAAGATCCGCTTGAGAGCTGAGGACGTCCAGGGAAAAAATGTTCTCACAAATTTTTGGGTATGAAGAAACGGAAGATGGATTTTTATCAGTATGCACTAGGTGTCTCTCTGATTGTGACATTTTCTTTGAAATTGCAGGGTATGGACTTCACTACCGATAAATTAAGGTCACTTGTTAAGAAATGGCAATCGCTGATTGAGGCTCATGTTGATGTCAAAACAACTGACAATTATACTTTGAGAATGTTCTGCATTGGCTTCACCAAGAAGCGTGTGAATCAACAGAAGAGGACATGTTATGCTCAGTCCAGCCAGATTCGTCAAGTGAGTATTTGAGTATTTTTTTGTAATAAACCATGATAAATTTTAGTAAGACCGCATAATATTCATGGTTAGGACTGGAGTGCACCTATGAAGTAATGCTAAGCAATTTGAAGGATCTATTTTGGATTTTCATTGTTATTTCCTCATTTTTTTGATAGATTCGGAGGAAAATGCGTGAGATCATGGTTAACCAAGCACAATCTTGTGATCTGAAAGACTTGGTTCAGAAGTTCATCCCTGAATCAATTGGCAAAGAGATCGAGAAAGCAACTTCAAGCATCTATCCCCTACAGAATGTGTATATTCGGAAGGTTAAGATTTTGAAAGCCCCCAAGTTTGACCTTGGCAAGTTGATGGAGGTAAACTTCACTATTCCTCTTCTTTGGAAAGTTCTGGTATATTGTTAATTGAACTTTAACCAGAGAGATAATGATGGGTTCCTTTGATATTTAATTTATTTTTGTCAAACCAAGAAGGTAATTGTATTTGGATGCCTTAACCCCCAACCATCTTGCACCCACCACTTGAGAAAGTTTTTGGGTCATTTGTGCTAAATTTGAAACCTTGATACAGTTTGTAGTATTGATTCTAAGTGGAAGTAGCCCTCGTCTGTGTTTTGGTTGTTTAGAGCTTAAACATCATTTCCTTTCTCTTGACTTTTTATATTATTTGCGTTGATCGTGGTAGGTGCACGGTGATTATAGTGAAGATGTTGGCGTGAAGTTGGAAAGGCCTGCTGAGGAGACAATGGCTGAGGCAACCGAAGTTGTTGGTGCTTAGATTTGTAATTCTATACCACCTTGGTTTTTTTTCCGTGCTGCCTTGCAGCTGGCTTAGAGTTATCTTGAAAGAGTTGGGGGATGCAAATGTACTGCTTATTTAATTTTTGGAATGGTTTTGTTCCGTTTGAGAAGATGGTGTTGGTGAAAGCTTTGTTATAATGCGACTTTTTGACATTTTACTTTAATTTTGATTCTTAGATTTAATTTTTCTCCCTTCCCAACATTATGTTTAATTTTATGGGCAGTTAGTGACCGATCCTGTTAAGTCATTAGCTTAGTCGCAGAGGAATAAGAATAAAAGATTTACTACAAAGTGTTCAGACCAAAATGAAATGTGCTGAGGTTGAGTTATGAGTATGTGATGAAATGTGCTGAGGTAGAGTTACGAGTATGTGATCGACAATTTTCAGTGGAAAATTTATTAATTTTCTTATTTCGGTAGTCCTCAATACCGAAGAAAGAGTTGATGATTACTAGATTTGGAATCTCCTTTGGTATTTGAAACGAGGAAAATGCTATGTTGGGTGTAATTGTAGTTGTTTGGATTGGTGCGGGGGGGATATTCCTACAAAAAGAGATGCAAATAAAATCATCTGCTAGGAAGTTATAAATAATGATTTTTGATATCATGTGGTAAAAACGATACGCGCATTAAAAATAAAAAACTTAGTAAAATTGAGCATTTAAATTGGTACCCGGAAAGCATGACCTTACACAAATATTTAATCTTTAGGGTACACTAAGGAACAGCATGTGACTTGCTAATCCGGAAAAACAACGGAAATTAAATGAATTACAATCAAGACTTGTGACATTTTATGAATTCAAGTATAAATGGGCCTCCTGATCTATAAAAGATGCTCAAAGTCATAAAAAAAAAAGGTACTATATGAAGACAAAAACATTATTTATTATACAAGCAATATGCATATTCTAGGAGCACATAACTAAGGCAATCTCAACTAACAAAACTGAATGAATGATATGGCGAACTTTTTACTCTATAAGAGCGTGGTCTGTGATTCTCGAAAATTCACAATTAGAAGCGAATGAAGGAAAAGAGGGAATAGATCGAAGTATCAGTTTTCGACTGCTCCTTAAACTGGAAGATGTCCGGCATTACGAGGCGGCAAAACTCTTTTACTATTCGGAGAAGATGATTTGATGTCACTGATTGGAGACCCTTCTCGGAGAAACTTGGGGATTTCATCTTCTTCAACTGTTTCCAAATGTTTATCAAACTTTGGTGGAGGTTGAAAGAATCTTGGCTCGTATAAACTCGAGGGGGAACTGATGGAGGGAGAAGAACATCTTCGTGGTTTTTTATTCGAGAACAGATGTTTAACCGGTAGCCTAATAAAGCAGACACAGAATTTAGATTCATTAGATGGATGTTGATGGGTATAACAATGCAAGAAATTTTGTCGATTAAACGTACCTTCCGGTCATTAAAGGTGTTGCAAGAGGTGCAAAATCCATGTTCTGCTCATTATGGTGTGCAGTTTCTTGGAAATCTTTTTCCAGCACACTGTTCTCGGTTGTATCTGTTTCATCTTCATATTCAGCTTCCACTCCTATTATTACCACCAATCTCAAGATTAAGAATTGCTATGAAAAATTCAAACTCCCTAAATTATCCAAAAATCCGAAATGTAAGCTCACCAACGCAAGAGGATTTCTTGATTTAATCTGTCTGCGGGTTGCAAGAACGGTCTCTACATGAACAGGTTTGTTGAAGCAATCCATACAGGCACATGGCTCCATGCAGTACACACCAGCAGCAAAACATTCACAGTATCTGCATTCACAATTTAGTTTTATTATAAACATTGCTTCACCAAAAAATGGGCATTCAAATACATATTTTTCAGAGGGGTCGAACCCCGTTCAAGCATTGAAGTCATATTAAGGGAAAAGTTGAATTGCAATAGAAAAATGTATATATATTGTAAAACTAAACGTGTGCCAAAATATACTAAAAGTATAGCTGATGGCAAAACTCGTATAATTTGAACTGTAAAAAAGCCCAAACACCATGATTCAATTGCTGCACAGATTGCCAAAGTTCACGGAAGCTATAAAGAATAGAGCTTACAGCTTTAAGCATTTTGATTTCTTGCAGTTACATCGCTTACAGGCTTCACCTTCCCCGCTTGTTCAGATCTATGCCTAGCAACCCAGATTCAAATATAAGTTGAAAATGTCTAATAAATAAGGAAAAGTAGATCTTGAACTTAGATAGCTCAAAAAAAGACAACCAAAAAGACACACCTCTTCTTCTTTGGACTACTAGGATTGATTTCTTTGATGTTTTCACTCTCAATTTCTACTGAAGTATCAGACGAAGTATTGTTTAACAAATCTTGGCCAGCAGGAGGATGTGAACTGAAAGACGAGCTTGGTCCAATCAAAAGTCTTCCAGAAGCTGAAGCTTCATGGTTGACAATTTTATAGTCCTCAGTAGTTGTTCCTAGAGCATTTAAATGCAAGCCCATGCTAGGTATGATACAAAGCGGAGATTCATTTGTTGTCTTTCTTGGAAATAGTTGCGTGCCATTGGAAGAAGTATTGCAACTGGACTGTGGTAAAACAGAAGAATTGGGGGCTGGTTTCTTGTCCAAATTGTTTCCAAGAGCTCCAGCAATCTCAAAAACCAGACAACGTCTTCTCATACCACGGTACAGACCAGTGAGATGCTACAAAAATGAACATAAATTAGATTCCAGTGAGAAATGAATTAAATATTTCCGTTTGAAACGATATATTTATGCAGGTTCTTTATTGGCTACACGTATTCAATACCAAAAAGAAAAGGTATTGCTAATTTTGTGTTCAGATTCTTGGAACTGAGGTGTTAAAAATTGGAACTTGTGAGAACTCGATGGAATGGAACGATGTGTTACTATTCTAAGCATTTGTTTATTTGATCCAAACATAGTCGATATTTTGGGATGCAATTTTTACCTCGTGATCCATCTTTTCACTTGGATTTTCCCTTAAAGAACCGGCAGTCATACAACATGTCTCAGCATTTTCTATTGTCTCACTTCCTTCTCCAGGTTGAGTAGACAAGCTTTCTAGCCCACTTCCCTCTCCAACTTGTTGGCCAGAAGACACTGCAACAATCAAGTGCATGTGCTGCATGTCATTTCTAGTATTCGCATCATAAGATCCCATATCATTTGGTGATTCAGAAACTAACACATCAGAAGCATCCACAATCATATTGTCCCAATTACACGAGATTGCTTCTTTGTTTTGATCAGTTTGGCATACTCCATCAAGATTCACTTCACTACCGTAAACAAGTGCTGAAGAAGCACAGGCATAATCTGCCGTATGTTTTCCTTTATAGTCAAAGCTAGATCTTAAGGGGGAGTTAGGACTAGTATGATCATAATTTATGTTTTCAGATTTGTCAACCACAATCTTCAGGGATTCATCAAATGTCCGACCGGTCACTACACCTTGAGAATTCCGAGGATCCAGATTTTCTTGTTGGTCATCCATTTTCTTAGTGGCATCCATATCCTTACTATTATCAACTGTGTTTCCATCGTACGAAGAAAACTCAGGTTGTAATGGATCTGGAAACTGGTGCCTGAGCAGGGAAAACCAGTTAAAACAAATATGCTCATATAAAAAACTGTTGTAAATCAGAGGACATTAGTTGTCAGAAATCCGGATAATTACCTTCGAAGAAATCTAGATTCTCCCGGAGACTTGACATGGGGTGAAGTGAAAATATTAGGGAGGGACAAGAAGTTAAGAGGATCGATCGCCTGGGTGATGTGGGTGGATTTAACTGGCTTGATAGGAGAAAGGTTGTTCAGGAACGTAAAGACGGGAGTCCTGCAAACAAAGAGGAAAAATACCTTCTTCGTGTCAGATCAATCACAACCAAAATACCATCAATCTACAACAGAAGAGCCCAATAATTTGTAGTCTACAAAATCAACTACCAGAAAAACATGGAGCACGATAAAATGTAAGAGGAAATCGAGGCTGGTCTAGCACCAAGGCAATACACATAAAGATAACACTTGGCATCGTGATGACCCAATTGACCGAATTATATAAGATCCCTGATGAATCTATAAGTTTGCATCAATTTGGAATTTAACCAAACAACAGAATCCTTGACAACTTTTGAAACTCAAAAAGGCCCAAGTGAACTACCAATTCCACAAGGTGGAGGGAATGCAAGACTCCTATGACAATCTAGAAATCTGTTAACCAAACCTTTCGGCAGCAGTGAGTTACATTGCGGCAATTCCATAACTACGAGTCGGGAACATACTGAATCATCATACAATTCAGCAATATACCTCATACTTATTTTCCTTTTTTTAACAGGAATTAAATAATATAGTCCTAGAAAAATCAACCAAAACTTGAGCCAAAATCAAATTTAGACAGACGACTTAACGCCAAACGTCCGCGACTTATTACCCCCACAATTCCAAAACAAAGAAAGATAATAGACTTGTCCCTCTGCAAATATTGGAAGATTCAACAATTACAAGGTTAGTTAAGAAAAAGATCGAACACATTCTTCAACAAATATCACTTAAACCCAATAGTTATTGTTATAAAAAAATATCATCAACCGAAGACCCAAAAAATGCAGAGCCCAAAAAAACCAACCAAGAACAATAAAAATTCAAACTTTTCGCCCAAGAAACCAAAGCAAACCTCAAATTTGCAAACATTTGTCGCGATCTGATTATTATTGCCCCTCTCCGGGTTATCCATCACCGCATTTTCATCTTCAGTGTCATCTTTTACAGAACTCTCACACCCCTCTTCCATTTTCTGTTTGTAAGTATATCAGTATCTACATCTATCGTATCCTGTTCTCTTCCCATTACAACCCAACCCACCCCCACCTACACGCAAAAACAGACAAACAAACAAATGAAACAATTGCTGTTTGTGATGTGTAGTTAATGCAAAGTAAAACACAGGCCACAGCTGTGGTTGACGTGTAGTTAATGCAAAGTAAAACGTTCACTTGAAAATTTACCAAAATTTAATGTAAACAGATGCATTTCATATAAATTGTCCTTTCTTCCAGAGATACATATTCTTGAACAGCCCATTTATTTCTTGGATATGTAAACCACTACACGGCAATGCTGCTATTTAATGTGGGATTTGATCATTTGAATCTGTCAAATAGAATTCAAACCAAATTCCTCGTATTTCTATGATTCAGATTTGGTTTTAAATTTCAGTTATGCAATTTTGTAGGTTTTTTTTTTTTGATTTCCATTATTAGATAATAATTGCTGGCTTGCTGCTACTAATGTCATCAACACATTTTTCTTGGGTAATAATATTGAAATCATACTTGGTGAAAATCTCGTTGAAATGTTTGACATATGAAACTGGTTGTAGATTGTGCCCAATTTGCTAATTATTCGACAATTATATTTATTTTTTTGGAGATTTTTATCGGGGAGTCATCATTCTATAATTTACTAACAATATGTTGTAATGATTACGAGGAAAACTTGTTAAACATGCGTTAGTTAGGACTGCATTAAACCTAATTCTTTAATCTAATCAGACAAATAAAATAGAATAATAATAAAAATACAACAAATATATCGTAAATCGATATATACAACAATTATTTCGTGAGATTTTGTTATTATCTCATTAGATTTTGATTTAAAAAAATTTTGTATTGAATTTTTTGTGTGGTAAGAATTATTGTACAAATTTAGTTGTATATGTAGTATTATCATATTGAGTAGGTCTCTTTTGAGACAGTCTCACGAATCTTTATCTGTGAGACGGGTCAATCCTACCGATATTCACAATAAAAAATAATACTCTTAGCATAGAAAGTAATATTTTTTCATGGATGACCCAAATAAGAGATCCGTCTCACAAAATACGACTCGTGAGACCGTTTCACACAAGTTTTTGTCTATCATATTTCACATTCTAGATGTGTCAGCATCAATTTTACTAGGTATTTATATTGCAGTGTTAAAAGATATCTAATAAAATATAATTTATCATTTTGGAAATGTACTTTGTTATATGCGCTCACTTAACATGCGGTTCTACAAAAATTAATGGAACAAATTGTGAATGAGTTCCTTCTAGGATGCTTATTGGACTTATCAATTAAGAACCTAACCAAAACAAAACCGATTTATCCTGGTTTAGTCTGAAACCGATTAAATCACATATTAGTTGAATTATTTATCGTCATACTTGGGTTGTAGTCAAGTTTATAAATGAAAAAGCACAAAATAATTATTAAACTAGCTAATAAATAATGGAAAAAATTTATAAATTCTTTGGAAACTGTTTGAATCCAGTTAACGAAAATGCTACATGTACAACTAAATTTCAACAATAATTAATACAACAAAAAAATATAATACAAAAATATCATTTACCGAAATTTCATAATAAATTCAATATAAACTCTTATGATATAATAACAAAATATCATAATATAATTATTATAAATATTTATCGTAACTTTAGCATTCCCAATTCAACTTAATGACCCATTGGGCGACGAATGACCCGATCATGCTTTACTTTTTGGCGCCCCAAAGAATTTAAAATCGTGGGCCACATGTACTCCTTGTCGTGGGCCCTCCCTAAATTCTAAACCGTAAATCAAATAGAAATTGGTTTTTAGAAAATAAAAATAAATTTTTTTTTCGTGTAATTCGAAAGTTCAACTTGGAATCTAATATTTAAGACCCTTATAAAACGTACACAATTTAATTTATATTAGTGCACTGATGCACGAATTACGTATTTATACAATATTTTTTATAATTTATTTTGTTTATATTTAAATGAAGATCAAAATCGAATCTCCGACTTAACTCGACTTTTAAATAAATATTATGTAATATATGATAATTTGAATTAATAATAATAGTTTTTTTTATGTTAAAAAGCTATTGTCCGTTGTAAACTAAAAGTGGCAGATTTTCCGGACCATATCTACCAACTATCGATTCATTTCCTTTTTCTCCTTCTTTCGTTTTTTTTTCCTGCTTTGCCAAACTATTACTTTTAATAATACGGTCCCTTTCTCTGTTTGTTGGTGGTCCTTTGTTAAAAATCCTTCCATCACGTGATTCCCCCATGCTGTTTTGATAAAGAATCCAAATTTAGTCTTTGGCACGCATCATGTGCTTATATAGTTGAATTTTTTTATTTAAAAATAATAACTTTAGTTATTTTTATATTAATAACTTTTCTTATTCTTTTTATTATGAATGATGGATAGAATATCGATTATTATAAAAATATAGATAAATGTGAGACTATCTTGGGCCAAAGTAAAACTGATCACATGAATCTGAATTAGATGAAAATCAATAAGTGTTAACCAGAGACAGACGAAGAAGACAGATCAAACCACCTCGTAAATATGCTCAAGCCAATATGATATCCTATGTACTTACAATAGTTGTTTGTATCCAAATCAATCAGATGATGAACTTATTCCTTCCTCGCTCGTTGATGTTTCAGCACTCAAACATGAAATAAAAATGAGAGATAAGAGTTTACGTGGTTCGGCCTTGAATAACCTACGTCCACGAGAAGAAAGAAGACTAACTCTTTTATTCATATCACCATCACCAGGGAGTATTTAAAATTACAGAGATTATGAATAGCACTCAATAATTTTCAATCAAGCATAAGCTCCTTGATCTCTTATCTCTTCATGTGCTTGAGCCTCTCGTAATTTCATCTGTGTATATTCTGTGTCTTTTCCTTCAGCCGAGAGTTCCGCTTATATGACAGGAGCTGACATGTGCTCTTTTCTCCACAGCTTATACAACTCCCCCAAAGTAACGGCTCCCGAATCCCTCAACTAAATGAACACAACCGGTTGGAGAATCAACGGTTTGCAGCTCTCACTGACTTATTTTGTAGCATCTATTTTGAGAGACACCCAACCTTTTCTCAACAATAAATATAACGTTGAATAAAAAAACATAAATAAATGATCAGAGCATGATTATAATTTTAAATAGCTTTCACCAAATACATTAAGAGTTAATATGTAGCTTCGACTTTAATTAAATAATAAATAGTAGGTCTCTTGTGAGATTATCTCATAGATAAAGATCGGAGACGAATCAACCTCTGTTCATATTTACAATAATAAGAAATAATTTTGATATAAAAAATAATATTTTTTCATAAATAACTCAAATAAAAGATCCTCTCACAAAATTGAGACTGAAATTCTTGAATATGTCTAAATTATTTTTTTTTATTCGGACTTCTACAACTATATTTTCCTAGATTAAGTACTTTCCCAATGTCCCACAAATCTCTGCTACAAGAAGTTCTGTGCTATGATAATGTCCAGGCATGCGTAGTTAGTAGTAGCGCACGTGAAAATGATTCATTCGTATATTTTTTCAAAAACTAATTTATAAGTTGATTAATTTTATGATAGTATGAAAACACTGGTTTGTTCGACCATACTTTTGAGAATCGCTTCATGTGAAAAAACATATGTGATTCTTTTATGATTAGAGGTGTTCAAATTTCAGATAAAACCGAAAAAAAAAAACGAAAATCCAAATCGAAAAAGCCGAACATTGAATCTAACCGAAAATCGAATTTTATAATTCGGATATAAATATTGAGATTGAAATTTTTTTGGTTCGATTTCGGATTATATATGTAAAAACCGAACCGATCGAAAAAATCGAAATTTAATTTAATTAACAATTTTATTTTTATCATATAATAATAAAACACTAAATATTTAAAGTTATGCTCACCCGACATAAAAATAAATAAATAAATAAAAATAACCGAAGGGTGGATGTATCGTAGCAGTGAGTCACGTTCTTTCAAATTGATTAGGCCTTGTTTTTAGGATGTTATATGTGATAGATTCGGTTATCATAAATATGGGTATTCATCGATCGGTTCAATTCGATTCGATTTTCGGTTTTACAAATATATAATTCGATATCCGAATCATTTTTCTTTGGTTCGGTTCGGTTTTCTACCGAAATGATTCGGTTATTTCAGTTTTAATATAATTATTTAAATTAATAAGATAAATATATTGTAAAATATAATATGTTATTTTTTTACATGATTTTTTTTAAGAAAAGGTTGTTGCCTTTGGGTTTAGATCAATTTCTCCGAGTTCCGTTAAAGTCGATGATTATTCGCGAATTCATCCTTGATTGATTGAAAAATCATAATAATAAATGTCTGCCAACAAAAGTAAATGTACATTGAAATTGGTCGATATTATTATTAAATTTGTACTTTCATTGATTGGATTTTTAACTACATTCATTTCGCCAGTAATTGCTTTAAATTAAATATATAATTTCTACTTTATTATATAAATGTATACCTGTAAATATTTAAGGCTACTTTTAATTTGAATTTAACAAAATTATGGTTATCCTTGTAATAAAACAACTGCTTCAAGCTTTATTCAACAAGCCCATATGAAATAAATCAAATAATGTTTTCATTACGCACACGAAAAACTATGCAAGATTTATATATATTTTTGAACATGAAGATATGTTTCGACCACTCTTATTTTTAAGAAAAAAACATAATAAAATTCAAATTCATAATCAAACAAGAAAAAATTACACTAACATTTTAATACATATACACTTTTCCAGATAATAGATATCGATATTATTTAGACAGATTATACTTAGTGGTCAATGGTGTGTGATTGTTATTCCCTCATTCAATTTGTTTATGGCAAAAACTTGTGTGAGACGGTCTCACGGGTCGTATTTGTGAGACGGATCTCTTATTTGGGTCATCAATGAAAAAGTATTACCTTTTATGGTAAGAGTATTACTTTATATTGTGAATATGGGTAGGGTTGATCCGTCTAACAGATTAAGATCCGTGAGACGTTCTCACATGAGACCCACTCATTGTTTATATAATAGACATTTACATAGGATTTCATACCCCAAAAAAAAATGAATTAAATGAAATTTTGATGATAGCCGCGTATCTTAACTCGACCACTCTTTAAATGTGAAGTAGGTCTCTTGTAAGACGGATGAATCATATCTATATCTATAAATAGAAAATATGTCTCTCAAAATTAACTCGTAATCGGGTAGAATGACAATGGGCACGAGTAGAATGTATATTCGACTTGTCCGAATATGTTTGGGTCGGGTTTGTATAGTCTATACTATCTATTCTATATTATTAAATGTGACAATCTTAGAATAACTAATTTAGAGGACACCAAAATATTTAATTCTATAATTACCATTCTTACCCTACTCCATCTATATTTTACATTGAAAAAATATAAACAAAACATCAATTTTAATTCGAACAACTTTTCTAAATTGAAAATAATTTCGTATTAATTGTTTAATATTATTCGATTAAATTAAAAATAATAATAACATGTGTAATGTGTGTATCTTTTATTAGTATTAAATGAGTTTGGATCCGCAATGGATAAAAAAAATGGTGAATTAAATAAAAAAAAGGTAGAATTAAAAAAAGGTTTCAAGTGTGCAGCAACCTACTTTACTCCCTCCAGATTTTTTGGGAAATTTTATTTAAATCAAGGATTGTCCATTGACTTTCGTTTCTTTTGATGATATAGATATTGAAGTTATATTGGAGGACTCACAAACTCACATCACTTGTAAAGAAAACCCATCCATCATAATGAGCAATGATAATGAAAAGTGAGTTGGTTTCTTTGTCTGCTGATTTTACATTTGTTATAGATCACTGGGTTGTGTTTCTGTTTTGCATTTTTTGGCGATTTTTTGTCATTTTTGTGGGCATTAAAAATTGGAAATGCCTGTTCTTGATTCTGGTTAAGTATGGTTTTTTGTAATCTTCGGTGTGTTTGAGTTTTATTTTGCTTCAATAACGTGCGAAAATTGTAATGATGGTGTGGATTTCGATGTTGTTTTTGGGCTCAGGCTCTTTCTTTCTCGACGGGGTTCTGTTTTTATAAATTTTGTTTCATACAATTGAATTTTGTACGTATAATTTTAATTCATTTTAAAAAAAGGAATTCTAAAAGAGCACGCTGATCATTCTTCTTGAAATGTCCGGATTTGGTCAGGGAATTTTTTTTCTGTGCCTAAGTTAAACATCCTCAGTTGTTGGATTTATAGGCTAGGAATACGGGATTTGGAGCTGCCTTTTGTTGTTTTTCTTATATTTACCACTAGAAACTTTGTCGATTTGATGAATGTGATGCATCTTTTTACTCATGCTCCCTCGGCTCGAATTCCGGACCAAGTTACTACATATGAACTGAAATTCCGAGATATGTACTGATATGCTATTAGGCTAACTGGGTGGTTAGATACTGTTTATTTTGGTTATTTTTTATTGCACATAGATGTCCCTTACAGTTCTTTTTTCACTTTGATCATCAGTTCAAACGTGTACTTTGATTTTCTTGATTCTACCATATTTGGGATCTTCGTGGCTATTTTTTTCATGATTTATATGCTACATTATGATCTTAATCTTTTGAATTGATGACAGTGACCCGTGGGATTGGCAGTGTCATGAGTATAATATTGAGGACAGTACCAACATAGGTTAGTCATACCCTCATTTTGAATCCCTCACCCTCAAGTAAAATGCTCGTTTGAACTTGGGTGATGGTTTTTGCTTCTTTTTTTTTTTTTTATGATGAGCAGAAATATCTAAATGGCATTTGGGTGGAGTGGAGCAAAATGAAGACCGTTTCTGTTCTATATTAGATGATGAAACTACTCCAGTCAAGGCCTGTGGGGATTTAACTTGCCATGTAATTGAAAAAAGTTGGGGTGGGCCTTACTCTTCCTGTACTTGTACTAAGTATCACTATTTCTCTTCGTTTTGTAATTGCGCGTGTGTTTTTTGTTTTGAACTATTCTACTTTCATCAAATCAGCTATCATCCTTACCCAATGGACTTATAAGCAAAAACAGAGGTACAAATTATCTCTATCTGGTAGCCACGTTAGCATTAAAATATGAATTTATGTGATGGGTGAGGAACAAGTGATGACACATTTAATAATTCATTCGTAACATGCTTCTTCTTTAACACTCTTGGTTTAAGAAACTAAGCATTGCACAAAATATAGCAGAATGGTTTTATTGATTATTCCACATGTTTCAAATGCATGAAGAAGTTGCATATATATTTACCTGTCCCATAATTGTGCACACTTTGTTATTGCAAATCAGTCTTATATATTGATTCCTTCACACAACAATTTGCTTCTTGTATCAACCAATTTGAAGAGATGTCATATGGCAACAGTATATGGAAACAACAAGTAGTGGATATTGGTACTGTCACTATACAACAAGCCAAGTATTGGGGATTTAGTGATATAAGTGCGTTTTGTTTAACTACTGCAGAAGTTACTGGGAAAGAAGAGTCAGAGCAATGCAGGGAGCCTTCCTCTCAAGCAAAAAGACGTAGGATGCTTCAGTTTGAGTCTGAAGTTTTGAATGCACCTCTTTATAATGATGACATATTTTTAAGATCTAAGGTACATATTTTTGGTAAAAGAGTTAATTTGCAGCACCATCTGATGGTTCCTACCTCCTAGATAGTCAATAATCTGTTGTCTTTTTTTTGTTTAGGAGAGACAGGATTCTCTTGAAGATAATATGCATGATATGTCAGAGTGGGTTGCTGGATTCGCAGGTTTGTTTCTCTCAAAAAATTATTGTGAGATATATGAAAATCAAATCCACAAACGTGGTATCTAGTGATAATTTTGATTTCTTAGATGGTGCATTGGCATCCAATAACGAGTGCTTGGATCCATCATTTGAAGGGTGGATTTCGGATTACTTTAATGACGCCGAGATACATTGCAGCGCTGAAGATATGTATGTTTGCATGGTCTTTGCTTTATCAGTTTATTTAAAACAAGTTTCTGACCAGCTTTTTGTTTGAATAGTTGTGATCCATCTGGAGCATCTGATGTTCAAATCAACATTACAGGTAAATCACGAATAGGTTAGGTTATCAATGGTTAATTAATGTTAAATAATAGCATTATTTTGTTGCTTCATTGGTTTCCCGCCCTTTGTCCACTGCATAATCCATAACATGATATTGCAGAGCTTTGTAAAATGCCTCCAGAATATGATGCTAACGCGGTAACAAATCACCCCGTCACTCATCGTCGAAGTGGTGCTTTCAAAGGTAATTGTGTACTCATTGTTTTCATGGTCCCTTTTGAAAACCAAGTTAGCCAAACTTAATCTGTGGAAATATCCCGTTTCTTCTGTTACTTTGATGGAGAATTATGGTGTTATGACCCGATGACCATCATCTTAAATATTATTTTATGTTTGGATTCATTTTGACACAACATGATCTTGTTCCTTAAACTAAATAAGTATTGTTTCCTATATCGTTTTTTCCCTGTAATTCAGGTAGAAAATCGTACATGTGCACGTTACCTAAACCATCATCATCTGTCGTCTATCCATTTGCTTTCATCAAACCCTGTGGTGCTCATGGAGACATGACTTTGGAGGACATAAACCAAAAATTACACGCTCCACCAAAATCAAAGCAAGACCAAGGAGACGATCCATCTGTTCCTTATCCCACATCAGCATTTTCAGGGAAGCCTGTGGTGGGAAAAACAAAGATTCACACAGAAGGCGGTGAAGGGAGCATTACAATTATGAGAACCAAAGGATAAAAGGATTGGCACTTTCCCAATAATTTTCATGTCTATCATTCTCAAAGTTCACCCAGACGAACTATCCAGTATTTTCTTGATTTCGGAATGATGTAGCAGTATTTAAGGTTTCGACTTCACACTAATCCTATGATTATCATTGTCTCGTGGGATGTTCCTAGTTGTTATTAAAAGCATCCCTTGCCAATGTGATTTTGTACTTGTGGGACTAGAGATCTTTATTAGTTCATCGGTGTGGTATCACTGTTCTAACTTCTGATTTTCTATTTCGTAATCAAGCTTCTATCTTATGTGCATAGATGACGAGTTAATCGTTTATTCAATTATTTTCGAAGTCTTAACTTGGTCTTATTGCGAACAATGCTTATCCAAGCAATTCAAAGGAATCATAATTCAAGATTTGGTGACCAAGACTTGAAGGTAATCAAATGTTTCATTTCATTTCCATTTTGAATGTAAACACACTCACTTTATTCATTATTACACCTAGTATATTTGACGTGTAATATATAATTTTCCAGATATGTGTTAAAACTCGAAAAAGCCATCGAACTGTTTAAAACGGTAGAAAATCGGAAAATCGGCTGGGTTTTTTTTTTTTTCATTTAAAAAAATCAATGTCACCAACATTTTATCTCTCCTACATAATTCTCTTTCATGTTATGTGTAATTTGGAATTTGAAATGTGATGTTGAAAATTTAGTAAAAACTATAAAGTAATAAATATATATTTCATTTACTATATAAAATAAAAATAATATTTTTTTTATTAATCAAGTTCGACTATCCGGTTGAACTTTTTGAAAGGTTATCAATCTAATTACCGACCTGATTATGAAAATATTGGTAAGTGAGCGTTTTTTGGTTGAGTTACTCTAATAATTCAAGTAAGCGTAAACTTTGTATTTTTTGCATATTTACTATATTCTAAAGCTTAAATTTCTTAAACCATCCATAAAAAATTCGAGAGAAAACAATGAGATATTAACTAAAATATTTACCATTTGTTTTTCTTATGTTTGGAATTGTTAGATTATAATGGCTCCACTATTTAAGGATGAAATGAGTACGTCTCTTGTGAGATGGTCTCACGAATCTTTATTTGTGAGACGGGTTAACCCTATCGATACGATTCGTGAGACCGTCTCCCACAAGTTTTTGCCGGATGAAATTGGTTTCGGACTAGTTTATTTAAATCCTTCGCTCTTCTCTTTTGTTCAAAGCAAATGAGAGATTATTTGTGAAATGACTCCGTTGTCTCTATATTTTAGGATTATTCCATATATATTGATTTTGGTTCGACTGAACGTTTTGACGAAACTTCAGTTAAATTATGTTATAGAAAAAACATGATTTTTTCTCTCTTACTGAGAAAGCATTAATTCTTCGGCCCTTTTCTTTTTCTCAAAAGACTTCAATTGGTATGCGCAAAATATATGCCAATTCGACAGCTTTTTGTTCGATTTGTCGTGAAGTCAATTTCTCATGAGTACAAGTCAATGGAATATCCCCCATTCTCTGATGTCCATATAAAAGATACAAACGAGCATAAAAGCCCTCTTTAGTACTTCACTCCATCTGATGACTGACCTCTTGATTAAGTCACGTGAAATCCGTAAGTATGTCAATTTAAGGTCACCACGTGAAAAATATTCATTCAAAAAATCTACAACTCAAAAGCCATGCAATATTGTTTGTTATTCGATGATTCTCTTCAATACCTTCTAAGAAAGAAAAGAAAAAAAAAAGATTCTCATTTTAAAAAACCACTTTGGCTCTCATATATTACTATTACTATTTTTTTTTTTGAAATCATATTACTATTACTATTAGGCTGCGTTTGGTTGCAGGATAAAATAAACTAATGATTAGTATGTAAATGATAAAGAAAATGATTGTCGTAGATATGTAATATATGGTAGTATGTTTGGTAAGATTTTTAAGTGTATGATAATTTTGAAATTTTTGATGAAATGACAAAATTGTCCTTCGTCTTTTTTTTTCTTCCACTCCGACGGCGGCGGTCCGGCATTCCAGCGGTGGTCCGACGACGGATCCGGCAGCCGACGTGGCGGCGATGGCATTCCGGCGAAGGTCCGGCGTATGTCCGGCGGCGGCGAAGGTCCGGCAACGGCGACGGTGGCGGAGGTCCGGCGAGAGCGACGACGGCGGTCCGACAGCCGAGGTGGTTCAATAGCGGTGAAGGATGAATGGTAAAATTGGAAAGAGAGTAGGGATAGAGGAGTGATTAATAATCCTATGGAGGAAGGAGGTATTATTTTATCACACGTAATATCACCTAATCACTCATATGAAGGATTGAGCTGGTTAAATAAAAATCGTACCAAACGCAGGATTAGGTGTGATAAAATAATCTATCACACCTAATCCGCACAACCAAACGCAGCCTTTGAAAGTAAGAACGAGAAAGTGTGACTAAAATTCTCATTTTATAGTTTTTTTAATGTGTTATTTTTTATAGGTTGATATACTTTATTTTTATATTTAAAATAATTTTGTATTAAATATTAATCTATCATTTATTATTTTTAAAGATTATTCATAGATTTATCTGCATCGTTGAGTGTCACTAATAATATGAGAGGCAGTAAAGAAAAGATTAGCCTTAAATCAGACAGGAAGTTGATATCAGTTAGACTTGGTTAGTTCCCGCCCAGAACATTCAACAAACATTTGAGAGACATACATGACCTTCACCACTCTTGTCTTCTCTCCTCCACTCGCCACCCCCTCCATAGCTGACCCAACAGCTCCGAGCACCCAACTTCAGATTAAATCAGCGTCCATTTCCAATAACCTCGTTCCTGAACCTGGGTCTCTTGAATCTTGCAAAAATCTTCAAGAAATAAAGCAATTACATGGCCACTTAGCTAAACTGGGGTTTATACACGACCTCACTGCTCTGAAAAACCTCATTGTCAAGTACTCACAAACGGGGTCTTCTGAAAGCTTAGAGCATGCAGAGATAGCCTTCGAGATATTCAAGAACAGTAAAGAGGATTGCAGTAGCTGGAGTTTATGTTTATCACTCTTTGATAAAAGGAAACTCATTAGCTGGGTCTTTTTCACATTCCATTTTGCTGTATGTTGGTATGGTGATTGAGGGTATCGCGCCTGATAACTATACGTTTCCATTTGTTTTGAGTGCCTGTGCTAAAAGTTCGAGGCTTTTTGAGGGGATGCAGCTTCATGGATCAGTTATGAAATTGGGTTTTTATGATGTTATTTTTGTTTTGAATTCTTTGATACATTTCTATGGGGAGTGTGGAGACATTGAGAAAGGGCTGAACTGAGTGAATTTCGGTTTGGCAGGCAGTGTCATGCTTACGTTTTACGGAATGAACTTGAGAACTGGGACAACATTGGAAATTCACTTATTGATAAGTACAGCAAGTGTGGCATGCAGGAATGGGCTTGCGGAATGTTTGATCAGATGCTCAACAAAACTTTTTTGTCGTGGAATTCGTTGCTTGCAGGTTTTGCCAGAAATGGTGATATCGAGTCGGCCGAGGAAGTGTTTGAGGACATTGCCAGAAAGGGATCTTGTGTGTTGGAACTCAATGATTGGTGCTTTGGTACAACAGAGTTTATTTGGGAACGTGATTGAACTATTTGATTCTTTTCAACGGCGTATGCATTTAATGCAAGTACACATCATCCGCATTCCTTAGTGCCTAATGGGGTAACTTCGATGTTACATGTGAGACACTGCCCCACATGGTTTGGATGGACAAGATTCACACATATATGTAATTTTAAAAAAATTAGTGGACCCCGTGTATGTATGGCTAAATTTGGGACCTTGATTCTATCATGAGAGTAGTGCCCCTACATGTAGAATGAAATCAACCGTCTAATGGACACAAACTGTTGTTACACCTTTCCGGTAAAGAATTACTGCTAAGGTATAGAATGACTGATAACATAACTCATTGAACATTCTATATGCAACCAAGTTGATAAAATAATGACTGCGTTACAACTGATCAACGGGAAAAGCAAAAACTTGGTATCTGTCAAACATGATAAGTTTCATAAAGAATATCTTCTCCATCAATCTTACGTTACACTATTGGCTACTTCCAAGAAAATAGTTTCCTTCTCCCTGATGTTTGCTTCAGGATCAGAGCTTCGGGAAAATGGCATCAATGAGAACATGATACCTGGGATCAGTCTCCCAGAGTTTAGCCAAATGACATGGAGATGCAGTACGGCGATGAATCTGTTCGTTGATCCAGATGCTGGCCTCAGCTTTGCAAGGATGGATGATCATATCCAGGGGAACATTCTTATCATCAGCGCCAATCCCCTCTCTGTCTAACTGCTTTAGATAAAGATTGGTCAGGTAGTGCAGAGGCTGCCCATATATCTGCTTAATTGAGTTGCCTAATCCCATCCACGAGGTATAGGGAATAGCGGTGCCACGCTCACTTGGTATTGGTATCAGGTTCATATATTCTTGGTAACTTGTTGCACGTCTAAAGAGCAATTCTGCATCACAAGGGACAAATTAAGCAGCGTTGGTCTGACTAACAAAATAAACAGCACAAAATAGAAAGTTTTTAGGTTGCATTGACATGTCAAATGTAGTCAGAAAAAAAAGATCCAGGTTTATATGATACATTTGACAGCATCGTTTATTTACAAAATGTCATTTTAAGGCACAAGATAGCAGCATAATTCCATGTTCTAAAAATCTATCCACGTTTTAATTCCCAACTGACTCACAATTCCGGTAATTGAAGTTCCACTTGGAACAAGAGATATTACGTGCAAACACCAAAATAAAAGGAAAAGAAAACAAAATGGAAAAAGAAAAGCTGAAACACTACGCTAATATGTGCATTTTATGGTCCACAAGTGCAGTATCTATTTTAATTTAGGAAATAGATTGCCATTCCCTCGTATCAAACATCGACCAAATATGCATGAAAGCATGGGTAAGCACATACACATATTTAAGCACAAAGTCACAATTAAAAAATATCATCATACAAAAAATGGACAAAGTGAATACATGACTTGTGAATAATCTGTTTTATTGTCAAAATTTATTCAATTTCAATTTCATAACTATATATTTGACATGGAAGAAACAAATTCACTCCTCCGGCAATCTCAGAACATTATGAAGACAACTATCTGAAATATAAGAAGCCTAGACAAAATCTCATTTAAACATGAGACACCCAATGCAAACAGGATCCGAGATGTGTTCCCACAATTTCTCCGAAACACCTATGCTAGCAACCCTATGCGCACATATGCACATATCCTTACACAATCCAAATGCATACTGCTCGTGTGTCACAAGCTTAAGAAGGGTGACCTCAATGTCTAAAGAAACGTTAATTTCCTTCGATAATGAAAAAGCTGATGTGATACTCAATTTTTTTTTATAGGACAGCACTCCACTCAGTCAAACTGAAAATTCACTCAAAGTTCAAAAAACAATAAAAGCATATAAATGATTTTTGAATCAATACAACATTGTTGAGTAGTACTTGAAAAATATGTCCCATTATATTCTTAGGTCTGTTTGCTCTGTAGGATAAGGAAGGGATTTAGTTTAAATCACTCATCATCCATTTGGCTCGTTTTTGGGAAGGACATAAAATAGTGTTTTTTATGTAGGGACATCCTTCCTCAGCCAAGTGATGAGTCTTCCCGTCTTGAACTGTAGCATAGATTGTATAATTTTACCATGATACCCTTCTTTCTCAATCGAATATAACCCTACACCACACAGACGATACACCACCGTTGTGAAGGATGTGAGGGTTTTTCAAGGCAAACTGGTGGCAGGCTGGGGAAAAGGAAATAGCAATTAGCACCCACACATGGTAATTGATGATCCAGATATTCCTTACCCCACAAACATGTTTAATTTTACAGCAATTTAAATGTATCATGGGAAGAAATTGTTATGCCTCTCAACAATTAAAAGTAGTTAAAAGAGTGAAAGAAGAAAAACTAAGAAGAAATTGAATATTGTATTGAATTAATAATAAATCCCAGGACCCAAGAGTATATTTGCTCTGTACAATCTCAACTCCCTAGCAGACTGCTAGTAACTCACTCAACAAGAAATATAACCGAATGAATCCCTCTACACGACCCCCTCTCATGTTTTATACCTTCCCCCCACGTGTTTTTCCCTTCCCATTCCTAGCATAGACATTTACAATCTTGGGCAGGGGTCTTTCATTATCATTAGTAATCGGGCCCAATAAATATGGGATAACTAGACCCAATGGATCTGGGTTCATGAAACGTCCCGCCTCTTCAAAAATCGCCTTGTCCTCAAGGCGAAAATCTGGAAATTGAGCTGTAAAATCCTCCAAGTTCTCCCACGTAGCATCCTCCTCTGTTCTTCCTTCCGAACGCACGAGCAGCTGTTTTCAAGGTTTTCCTTTTATCTGTTTAACGCATCTAGCCAAAATCAATCCGGTTCAAAAGTAAAAAATAAATCAGCCTCCAATTCACTAAGCAGCTTTGTCTCAGCGTAATTCTTTCCCACTGCTCGTTTAAGGTATAATACAATAAAAACAGGGTGCACCTTAGACCCCTCGGACCATGATCTTGCAGGGAGATCTATCTCTTAGCAGATCAATGGTATCACTCAAGTCAATTGCTAAAGTGAGTGAGGTGGAATTTTGTGGGGCAGTCTTGTTGAAGTGGAATGACAGTGAAGGGGAGAAACCAAAAGTAGGAGTGCACTATGATGAAGTGATGAAGAACATTTTTGGCAAGTATGAGGGGTATTTCAAAAACCTCACTAATTACCCACGTGTAGGAGAGAAGATCACGCTATTATTATTAGAAAGGGAGATGGTCCAGTATCGGTGCGACCATATCGCTATTCCCACCATCAGAAAGATGAATGTATGGTGGAAGATTACGAACTGAGTTTTGGCGGTGTGATCGCAACTTTAAATGCACCATATCCATTTCTTGGACATGAACCTCCATTCAACTTTGTTAGCGTATTTAGATCATCTGCTGTTGAGCTCGCTCAAGATTATACTCGAGCTGCCTCAAAAGTTCGTATTGATCAATCAAAGCGCGCGAGACTGCCACCACGGTTGTTTCCGCTGGTAGGAATTGAATTAGAGTAGGTGGTTTTCGCACGCTGACCACTATATTTCTTTTTAACTAATAATATAACAAGGCTCGATTAGGGGATATTGTTGGCTTGTATCACGCCTGATTTGAGCATTTCTTCCACCATACATTCATCTTTCTGATGGTAGGAATAGCGATATGGCTGCACTGATACTGGACCGTCTCTCTTTCTGATAATAATAGTGTGATCTCTCCTACGCGTGGGTAATTAGTGAGGTTTTTGAAATACCCCTCATACTTGCCAAAAATGCTCTTCATCGTTTCATCATAGACTCATAGTGCACTCCTCCTACTTTTGGTTTCTCCCCTACACTATCATTCCACTTCAACAAGACTGCCCCACAAAATTCCACCTCACTCACTTTAGCAATTGACTTGAGCGATACCATTCATCTGCTAAGAGATGGATCTCCCTGTAAGATCATGGCCCGCTCCTTCCAACTAAATCTTATATGCATATAGTAACACGTCTCCCAAAGTGCGAAGCCATTCGACCCCTAGGATTAGATCAATGCCGTCTAGCTCAAACAAATAATCCTCAATTTGAATTTGACAAGGAATGGATTATGTTTTAAATGCGGGGAACCATATCACCCGATGCACCAACAAAATTCCGAGAGTCGCAATTTTAGCGGAAGAGGATGGAGAAGAAGGCGAATTGGAGCCGGTGAAGGTGGAGGGGGAGTAGAGCAAGCCGTAAAGGAAGCTGAAGGTTGGGTGGAAACACCCAACACAAAATATAATACCTTAGAACTGCTCCTGTATTATGTCAATGGCATTGATCAACCGCAAAATTTGAAGGTGAAGGCGAGGGTGGCTGGTTGTGAAATATTGGCGATGGTTGATAGTGTTGCAAGCCACAACTTCGTCTCGAGAAGCTTGATTGCAGAACTGGGGCTGATGGTTGATGATAGTTTGTGTTTTGGGGTGAGTCTTGGGGATGGGTGTCGCAGATCGTGTAAGAGGGTGTGCAAAGAGTTGAATGTAATTTTTTTGACGAGATACAATCCCGACATCTCAATTCTTTTGATTTGGGAACTTAGCCACTCCACCACTCCAAGGTCCACCGCGAAGCAACTAGACGACAATTGATGATGAAATGGGGTGAACACAACCTGGACGCCGAAGGTTCACACTTTGTTAGCGGGGAATATTTTTGAGGTTGTTTTCAGGGATGGGAATTTTTTGTGGCGGGCGCACCATCGAAACATGGTACATAATTTATGGCAAACCAACCCACCTCAAGAAAAGAAGCAGGCAACAACGATAGAACCAACATTGGTGATCAAGCTCTTCAAGCAAGTATTGATGAATAAATGAGTTTTCCAACTATTCTTTGATATCAATATGAATCTACCTTAGGTCCTTAACACCATCTTTGATATCTCCTAGATAAGTATATGATGGTTTGCAACCACTCATCCCAGTTTCTTTCAAGAGATCAAGGATATACTTTCTTTGGGAAACCATGAGTTCCGTTTTGGACTTACCACCTCCATTCCAAGAAAAGACTTTAGCTTACCTAGATCTTTCATCTCGAATCCTCTTGCCAAGCTTTTCTTCAATATGCCATCTCTTCGAAATCATCTTCTGTCAATATTATGTCGTCAACATAGACAATCAGTACAAAGATCTTTTAGGTATTGGATTTTCATGTGAAAAGAGTATGATCAGACTGTCCTTGAAGGTAGCCATGTCCTTTAACAAATCTGGTGAATATTTCAAACCATGATCTGGGAGATTGTTTCAACCCATGGTGTGACCTACTTACCCTAAATATCTTTGATCCAAATTGATCATTAAATCCAGGTGGTGGTTCAATATATACTTAATTTTCTAACTCACCGTTTAGAAATCCATTCGTCACATCCAGCTCATTGAGTGGCCAATCTAAGTTTGCTGCACCTGCCAGAATAACTCGAACTACATTGAGTTTAGCCACTGGAGAAAATGTTTCAGTTTGGTCAACTCGTATGTTTGGGTGAAGCCTTTGGAAACCAAACGAGCTTTGTACCGTTATAAAGATCCATCGGAGTTGTAATTTGGAGTAAAGATCCACTTACAACCTACAAAAGATTTCCCACTAGGTAGATAAACCTTCTCACAAGTAAGGTTTTTCTCTAGATCTCTCATCTCCTCATAAATCGCTTATTTCCACTCAAGTACCTCAAGCCTCATGTCCATTGTTTGGAATACGAATGGTATCCATCTGAGACGCCAAAGGAGCAATAAGAGGGGGACATATTTTTATAAGATACAAATTTGATAATGGGTATTTCCTGCAAGATCGGATATCTTTCCTTTAAGCAATCGGCAGATCAATGTTGCTCGAAGGTTTATTTTCAAGTGTACCTGGAATTTGAGCATAGAGACTCATTGAGATGCCATTGTGTGTTCCATGATTAGGCTCTAGAGTCGATTCATGGCTCTGTGACGGGACAAAGTCTCCCTCTCTCTTTACATCCCTCTTCCTTGTATAAACAAGACCTTTAAATTGTTTCCCACCAGCCTCCACTGTAAGTGATATAAAATTTTGCTCAAATCTAGGTCGGTTGGAGATTCATCATTTCTAAATTCTATTGAAAAATCAGAATTGGTTATACAGTCATCTTCACTGTTACTATACTCCCCCTAAATATGAGAGTTGTAGAAAGAGTAGCCTTCGAAGGAGAGAATTTTTTTTTTTTGTGAAATAGGGTCAAAGCATTCGTATCCTGTTGGTTTGTAGGATAGCCAACACATACTTTACGACCACCATACACTCTTTTATCATTGTACTCAATCCAGCAGGATGAGTAATGTTTTTTGGTTTTGAATGTATATTTCAAGCATTGGTAACAAAAGATGTAGTTAATATAGAATTGAAAAAGTTCAATGGATTACCGATTACATATGAATCTGTAATTTTATTGCAATGGTGAAAAATTATTTATGTGCAGCCATTTTGGTCTGTAGACAAGATGTGCATTATTCAAAACTTGTAATTTGGTTTAAGTGTTCACATATGCTCAGTTTGTGTGTTTTTGTTGGCATGTCGCCAAACAAACTCGTAGTACCACCGTTGAAATGGAATGTCGATGTTTAATTATTAATTTAATGTGGTGTTAAGATGGTTAGATATCTAGTGGAGTCTGCCGTAACCATATGAAATAGTGTAATCTATGGTCTTCATTCCATTACGAGATAAGAAATTGTGAATGCACGTTGTGTTGAGAACATCCATGATGGAACAAACTATTCCATGTATAAGTTGATTATACATGTGTATGAACAACATGGTTCCAAAACTATTAGCTGAATATTGAGTTGTGCATTATTTCTCTCATTGGTTGAATACCTTACTAGAAGAGCCAACTAATAAAATTTTGTGAGGTTAGACATTAGACCGAAAGGGTTTGATTTCGCTTTTATCTCTAGTATGAAATTAGTTAAAGCATATATTTCTTTTATGTGGCTAAAAGTAGGTGTCGGCACCCCGTATTTCAGTTGTCTGATAAACAACAAGCTCATTTATGTTATTAGAATGAAAAATTATACAACTGTATTTATCTATACGGTGCATGCTTCAATCTAGTGTTACAATTTATATGGTTTCCCCATGTAACAGTTATATAGAGCATTATCCCAATAAATCATCTCAAAGTTGAAATTGGATTCTACAACACAATGAAATCGAAATAGTAAACAAAAAAAAAAAGATCCGGCATAGTGTAATTTTTAAAACAAATGAAAGGTATCTAAGTCATTCAGTGGAAACCACAAATTTTACCATTCGTATTAAAATCACACCAAACGCTGCATAGTTTATCGCATAATTTTCACCTTTTTATCACTCGGATTACATATCCATCAGTTATCTTATAGAGCATGATCTCAACACTATTACATATAATAGGAAGCCAAGATAAGCATACGCCTGCATACCCGACTACCCAAAAAAAAGAAGTAAAAAGAAATCACCAGCAATTACCCATGAACTGGTAGGAAAGCAAGGACTCGGAATAAATTACAGCCATATGGAGTTTATAAGAAGGTATTACCTTCAGGAGTTAATCCTGTAACAGGACCATCGACAGCCATTGACTGGATGCTGTCATTTTCTACATCGTCGGATGAAGAAGAATCGTCGGATGAGATATCAACCCGATCATTAGACGGTAAGGGCTTCTCCATTTGCTACAAATTGACAACAAAATTCAAAAAGAAATTCATGTCAGATTATTAAATTTGCATAAATTATATCACACAAGGTTAACATTTTCCTTCTCAAATTCAAAGCGAAATAAAGAATAGTAGGAAAAAGGTAGGCTACTCTTACACTGGAAGCAATGGAGAAAAATGGATTTGGGGATTTCTTTGAAATCGAATGAGGGCCGGCAAACACGGAACAATATGAATGAGAGAATATAAGAAATTGTTAAGAATTATGTAATTAAATTTAGTATTAATAGAAATAAAAATTTATTTCCTCCCAATTTTCATGAAATCAAGAAAAGGGAGAAAAAAATCCATAATTTTTTTTTTTGAAGTTTGTGAAATTTTTTTCCCATATCGAGGCTGTAGCTTCGATATTTTTTCAAGAAACAATATTTTTGAAAAAAAAATTAACATACGAACATTATTTATTAAATATTTTTAAAACATATATGAATATTATTTTTTATGAATTTAAATTTAAATAAATGAAAATTGCAAAAGAGTATGATATCATCGTTTCAAACTATTGATGGAAAAAAAATTTGATCGCATGCTGTTTTTCAAATAGCATGTAATTTATGCATACACAAAGATAAATTAGATACCTTTTCTTACTTAGAAGCATAAGATTTAGGCTTTGTATGTATAGTTGTGATGTTTTTAATCTTATATCTTCCATTAAATCAATTATAGTCGTATAATGTTTTGGTCGATTTAAATCATTTTTTCCAAAATAATGTAATTAAATGACTAATATTATTGTAAATTTTTTTAAATAAGGGTTAAAAAAATTCTTGAGATATACACATGTCTTTGACAATGTAATTATAATTTTTAATAATGATATTAACCATATAATTACATGATTTTGACAAAGAAAAACAAAAATAAAATAAAAAAACATATTTATATAACTATAAATGATTTAACGAAATAAACATAATTAAAAATGTCACAAACCCATACATACAAGACTAAAATTGATAGTAATCAAAAAACAAAAAAGACTAAAATTGATATTTTGCACAAGATTTATCTATAGACATGGTTTTCGAGCCAAGGATAATGTTTGAAAACTAAAAATGGTATGAACTCTTAGTCAAATACATATTAATTTTATAAATTTTTTGTTTGGTCGGAAAACATGAAACTTAAGCACTATAAAAAGGAAGAAATTTGAAAAAATAATAGCATGTGTTTTCGTCACCCCTTCGAAACCTCGGAAAAATATGTCAGTTTTAGTCTACTATTTTATTCAACTGACTACGCCGAGGTAATTTCTTAAGACGTGGCTTCTGCAAAAGTTTGTTCCCAAAAACTCCTCCATCAACCTTGAGAAAAATGAATGGTGTGCGGTCATTACATTCAGGTAGGGAAAGACGATCGAGAAATTTAAGTCATAAAGTGATTTAATTGATAAGAAAAAGAAAAAACGTGGGAAAAACTACGAATTGTCGATCCTTTTTCGGTTTTAGAGACACGGGACATTAGTTTTTAAAAAATGAAGTAATTAAAATTAACAGGCCCTTTTAGAAATCCATGTTGTACACAAAGCATCGCAAAGGCCCATTTTAATATTTAACAAAAAGGCCCAGTCCCAAAACAAAGATCGAAACATAAGGTCGGTCCATTAAACAACGTAGTTTAATCGTGACGAGTATCTTTTTACACGTGATGTATATATATGTCAAAAAAGTTGTGCACAAATTTTAAAATTTACTTAAAAATAAAATTATATAGATTATTTTATGTGATGTTTTTTAATAATAATTTATAAATGAGAAATACATGATCATTTTAATTTAGATAAGATTTAAATATATTTGTGTGTACATAAATTTATGATAATAGACTTTTAAATTCGGTATGGATAAAAACAAACATGACACCAAAGTTTGTTAATATTAAGATGACAAACATGACACCAAAGTTTGTTAATATTAAGATTTCAAGTTTAATAAAATAGTATCGTATGNTTAATCACGGACGACTCGTGGGATGGAAAAGATAGAGACAAACATACAAAATGATGCAAGTATGTTGAATCACATCATTCGTATCAGTCGATATCTTAGAGATTCTTTTATAATTAAAATAATCAAATATGAAATGATTTAGCTCTAGACAAACAATTATTTTGAGACGCGGTGTCACTCATAGTAAACAAATACTTAATCATGTTCCACGACCCTCGAATGAGGCACGATAAAATGCAATTGGCAACATGCTTTAATCATATTATCGTTGAATTTTAAAACATTAGTTCATATATCGAACATCTTGTCATGCAATTGGTGCAAATCTGCATTAAATTTCGTCAAAGCTAAAGTAGGGTCACATCCTCTTGTCCTTTAGATATTCATCATTCTACCAATTATGTCCCACGACCTCTTAGTTTTCAGGCAATTCCCCAACTTCTATTTGTTTCTTTGAACATTCACTTTTATTTATTTATTTTTTTCTCTCTCGAAATGATTAAAAGAAAGACATCCTTAAAAAAAAATTGAAAGGAGAGGCAGTTTTCATTAGATTCCATTAATCATGCCACGATATGATCACATCGGAGTATGCTCAGCTATCAATCATATATCCACCCGAACAAATCAAAGGAGGATGAACAAATATGAACAATTACCAAGATACAATGATGAAATCTGACATCTTTATTTCATTCATTATTTGATTCAATTTATGAAATAATTTAACTCAGTTTATTATCATCATACTATCGATCATGGGTGGAGTCAGAAATTTGATACAACACGCGCTAAAGTTTTTCTTAACAAAATACAAAATAATACATGTCAATTAACTTTATATTAATTAGATACAATACGCGCGCTAAAGGGCAAGGTGGGACAATCATGTGGCTCTGCTCTTGATCGCGTTCTGTGAGTCGAGTGATGTTTTATGGGATCAAATATATATTTAATTATTATCTATTTAAATTTCTTGTACCCACATCGCTGATCAAATATATATGTAATTATCTAACCGTTAGCCTCCCATTTAATGATCAATACATGTCATTACATATCATGATTTCAAGTTAATGCTTTAGTTACATGTTTGAATTAGTAACTGACTGTTGGGATAGTGATAGTCCGCTGAATTTCGGCTGTTGAATTCCGTATGCTGAATTATGTGTTTTGAATTATGTCCGCTGAAAATTATCAGATGTTTGAATTTGAGCTACTGAAAATTGTAGATGCTGCTGAAATTTTGCAAGCTTATGCTGATGAACTTTTTGCCAAAATTGAAATATTTTATGTTTTCACAATTTCACGCTCATTCTTAATGAACGAAGTTGTATTTGATTCTTAACCACCAATTTGTTTTATTTTTTATTTTTTAAAAATCTTACAAATAAATCCATTTTATTAGAGAGTTTAATTATAAGTTAATATAGCATTAAATTTTGAAGTAAACTTAATGTCTTGCAATTATTAACTATATATTAATCAAAATCATGATAAAAATTGGTCAAAATCTAAATCGCCAGATTTTGTATTCGTCGTATTATGTTGTGAGAATAATCAATAAAAAAATGCCCTAGAAAACCAACCCGGCCGGTCTCAGTTATTAACAATTTAACATGGAGCATTATGGGTTTAATTTGTTGATAGCCAAGTCAGCCACCAATAAATAAAAATTGACGAGGATCAAAATAAGCATCGCTTTATCAAAATCTTAATGATCACAATTTTGGGACCCAAATTAAGGTCTAAACTGTAGTGGGTGCTTCACTTATTATGGTTCTGACTGAATTTTATTTTTTCATGTTTAGGGGCCAAAAATTGCACTTCCGCCGTCAAACATATTAAACAATCGCGACCAAGTATCATTAAATTTAATGGAAATCAAAATATATAAAATAGTCCTGGTTAGACCATATACCATTAATTGCGACGATGGTATTCAAACAAAACATATATTTGCCCATGTCAAAACTTGTTTTCAGCCTCACATTCTTCAAAACATTCCTTCGTATTTTCTTCAAACCAGTGCACACTTGAATGTTTATATAATATTTTTTATAATTAATTTGATTTATATTTAAATAGAATAATACCATAATTGTAAAAATTAACGAGATCATCCTGCAATTTGAAACAATAAAATAAAAAAGAAAAAACCAAAATTTGTTGTTCTATTAATTTTTGTTCGCAATTTCGACTCATATATAATTTGTTGCCCTGACTTCATTACTATCATATATATAATTAAATGCAAATGTTATTTTTAGTAATTCATTGTAGCAATTAATGGAACCAGTAGAGAAGAATGCTTTACAAGCAAACAATTGACAACACCCTCCTCAAATGAACATTCCTTGAAAACAAGTCTTAAAGACAGACAACAAACACCACAACCCAAGGAAAGTGGTAAATAAGACACTGTATAAAGCAAAATGGCAGCATTTCAAAACAAACTTGAGACCAAATGAAATTTGTTACTATTACTGCTACGCACTGAACTTTAGCTTTATTTGGGTTCTTTTTGCCGCTTTATCTTTGTTTGCAATACCAAAATGGCCCAAACTATGCATCTGAAAAGGGATTGTGTTTAACCTTTCATTTTTGTTAATATAACGATATTTATAATAACTATTGTGAAATTCTATATTCAATATATCACGAGATTTGATAAATAAAATTTTTTCATTGAATTTTTATAGTGAAAAATAGTTATACAAGTTTCGTCGTACATGTCTCGTTGCTATTAATTTTTACCAAGGAATGTAATTTTTTTTTATGAGCTTATGAATTCAGATTTAAACATACAAGTTGCAATCTTTTAGAAGAACTCGGGAAGAAAAACCATTCATATTCATAACCTTAAAATTTGTTAGCAAATGTGTCACTGAGCTAGTCGTTCGTTTCTCTCTAATCATGGTGGGTCTCCCAGGGGCTATGGGGTTAAAAATGCAAAGCACAAAAAACACGCTTTTGTGCGTGTGAGAGAGTGCTGCATTGTTCCCTTTATTGATTCAGCTCAAATTCGATGCATTGCTGTTACCATTTTGCTACTGAGAAGGAAGCAGTGTAGATTGAGGAAAAAAGGCCCCTCTAAATTCATTCTCCGTCACTCTCTCTCTCTCGTAATTGCCTTGTCTTGTTCCTAAGTTGGTCTTTGTCTCATTTTCTCTGTTATTTAAGTGTGGATTATTACTATATATTTGTCAAATATAGTGCCTGTAAAGGCTGTTAGAATGAACATTGGAGTGACGACTCTTGGAAAAAATTGAATCTTGATTCATGGATGCATGGTCAGGTTCTTAGAATTCAATGTGCTTGAAAATTGTGAAGGCCCCATTTGCAATCTTCATTTCTTTCTGCCGGAAAGTAGAGAATTTTTAAGGGCCCATTTTCCTTTCGATATCTGGGATTTCTCTGAGCAAATATCAGAAATAGGCGCAACAATGAAGGATGGGGATTCAAAGAAAAACAAGGTTTTTAGTTTCCCCCGTATTTTTTTTATATTTTTAAATGAAATTTAATGCCCGAATCTTGTTTTTTGGGTTGCTGAATTGATTATTTATTTGGGTGTTACGTGAAGCTCTCATGGTCAAAGAAATTGATTAGAAAATGGTTCAATATCAAGTGCAAAAGCGGGGAATATCAAGATGATGAAGCTGTTTATAGAGGCGAGTAGTCATCTTTGTTGAGTTAGAGTGGCACTTTCCATTTGATTTAGTATTTTTGAGCCTGCCTTGATTTTTATTTCGAGATTAAACCGGGTTAAACACTTAAACTTTAACATTATACCTTTTTAGGTTGGTTAAAGAAATCTGTTTTTTTTTCTTTCTCTTGTTTTGTCTTCACGGGTTTGTCTTCTACTTCACCATTAATTAAATTTACAATAGTTTTCAGTTGAGTTTAATTTATCTATGATATACATACTGGTCTTATTTCTTTGCTTTCTTCACAAAATTAAAAGTTCGGAGTTTTGACCACTTGACCGTTTATTAGCAAGATTTGAATCATGTGAGGTCAACCGAGGTTTGTATTTAGCAGGTTTTAATAACGATATTTTCTTGACTAGGTGGAAATGGTGAAAGGAGAAGTAGGTTCTCTGAAAGGGGACAATCCGCAATCGAGAAAGGTAAAACTGGTTTACAGCATCATATCTCTCAACTATGAGTTCACAATGACAAAGGTTTGAAAATATAAGTTGACACGCGATGTTCATGATCAATTTTGATTCCTATGTTTACACATTTGACGTTGACATTGATTTTGAATGCAGAAAAATCAACAAAGAATGTGGAGCGTTCCCTTTCCCATTCACGGTCTTGTTCCAGGCGGGGGAGAGGCTATCTTGATCACCCTCAGATTATAAATGTCCAGAACCATAGGTTTGTTTCATCAAAAGAGTTATGCTTATTTCCCTCTTGTTGACGTTCTTCCGTTTTCTGATTTCTTATTTCAGCGTCTTTGCATCAACGTGGAATGTGGGAGGAAAATCGCCGCCAAGCAATATGAACTTAGATAATTGGCTACATTCTGCACCACCTGCTGACATTTATGTACTCGGGTATGATCTCAATTCGTGAGTACAAATATAAACGACTGCCACTTTTTTTTAAAAAAAATTGTGTTAATCTTATAGATTTCAAGAAATAGTCCCTTTGAACGCTAGTAACATCCTTGGTGCGGAAGACAATGGTCCTGCCAAAAAGTGGCTTACTCTTATCAAAAGAACACTAAATAATGCTCCTGGCACTAGTGGAGGAAGTGGGTGCTATACACCGTCACCTGTCCCTGAGCCGATTGCTGAGTGGAATGAAGATTTCGAGGGGTCAGCCAGGCACAAAGCCTCGGCCTTCCTTCATCGCCGATCTTTCCAGACTCCACAACGAATGGGAATTGAAATTGACTCTTCTACACCACAAACTTGCCTCAACAGGCGATTCAGTGTTTGTGAAAGAACAATTTTTGGACATAGACACAGTGACTTTGTCCCAAATATGAGATGGGGTTATAGGCCAAGTGACTGTTCTTCCAGTCAGCGGCCAAGTGATTGTCGCCCGAGTGACTATTCCTCTGGTCATCGACCAAGTGACTATTCTTCAAGTCGGCGGCCTAGTGACTATTCTTGGGGTCAGAGGCCTAGTGATTTCTCGAGATTGGGGTCTGATGAGGATTATTTGCCTGGGGATTCACCTAGTACGGTGTTGTATTCTCCAATGTCGTTAAGTGCTAATCAGGGGGAAGATGCAGCTATGATGCCCGAATGCTCTAGATACTCTTTGGTGGCAAGCAAGCAAATGGTCGGCGTTTTTCTTACTGTTTGGGTTCGAAGTGAGTTGAGAGAATTTGTTCGGAACATAAAGGTTTCTTGTGTTGGTCGAGGATTGATGGGTTACCTTGGCAATAAGGTAGTCGTGTGTGTTAATATTGTTGTTTTTGCTTGTATTTAGGCAATTTAAAATAATTAACCAAGGGGCAGTATTGTTCTTTTATGGCAGGGATCCATTTCAATCAGCATGTTGCTGCATCAGACCAGCCTTTGTTTCGTATGCAGCCATTTGACATCTGGTCAGAAGGAAGGTGATGAACTACGAAGAAATGCCGATGTCATAGAGATCTTAAGAAAAACAAGATTCCCACGAGTTAACTGCATCAATGACGAGAAATCCCCAGAGACAATCCTTGGACATGAGTAAGATCTTAAACATTTGGTTTGTTTTAAGGAGGTGAATTGTTTTTAAAAAAAATTTAATCTGATAAATCAGGTGTATTTTCTTGCTATCGAGTGCCTTTGAGCATAGTCAAGAGGGAAAATATTTGTTCAACTATTCTTGTGCTTATCATTGGTTTACAAGGCCTTTTTAATGATAATTAATTTTTGATGTAGTCGAACTATCTGGTTGGGAGACCTGAACTATCGTATAGCACTGCCATACCGGTCTGCTAAAGCACTCATTGAAATGCAAAACTGGAGAGCCTTATTAGAAAAGGACCAAGTATGACATCTTACTCTTACCGAGGACAGATCCGTTCAGTTTCTTGAAATTATTTGGCTTGATTTTCTTTGTCCATATGCCGATATTTAACTATGCTTTATTTTCCTGATAGCTGCGGATTGAGCATAGACAAGGTCGAGTATTTGATGGCTGGAAAGAAGGGAAGATATATTTTCCACCAACATACAAATATTCGCATAATTCAGACAGATATGCAGGTGATGATATGCATCCAAAGGAGAAACGAAGGACACCCGCATGGTAAATATCTCTAATATGATTTAGTTAATTGAAGATGCTTTGGTCTATATCTAGCTGGAGCTGATTTATATCTTTCTGTATCTAAAGGTGTGACCGGATTTTATGGTATGGTACTGGTCTTCAACAATTATCATATGTTCGTGGGGAATGTAGGTTTTCGGATCATAGACCCGTCTCCAGTGTGTTTTGGGCCGAAGTCGAATCTGTTCCCAGCCGGTTGAGGAAAAGCATGAGTCGTTCGACCTCCAGAATTGAGGTGGAGGAAATGTTACCATATTCACATGGTTATACAGAACTCTCTTTCTTTTGAAGGAACTCTTACATGGGTACGCCATTGAGTTGCTCCCTTTTTATCAGCTTTTGTTTTTGGTATATCAACAAACAATTAATTCTGAACATGTCATGCTCCGCTCCACCTATGATTCGTGTATAGCATATATGCCTTGTTTACAATCCCTTTTCGTACCGTCTCCCAGATTTTGTCTAGTGATGCATCCAGTTGTCTTATCCCTTGAGTTTTTAATGTTTTCTTTGTATTTCTCTTTTATAATCGGTCCCTTTTTGCAGGTCGCCAGATGCTATTGAGAAACACCAATCTGACAATAGATAAGGACATCTCCTCTCACTAACCGATAAAGGCAATTCTGTCCTTAATTTTTATACATCCTGCAGCATGCTTATGATTTTAGTCTAATTTTCTTCCTTTTCCTCTGATCAGACGTGCATATGCTACTCTCCGAAGGCAAACTTGACACGGTGTGACATGATTAACGCTTACTCCTCAACTGATTACGTTCTTCCAACATCGAGTCTTTAAATTTCAAGATTCACAATTTCCCAATACATGCCATCTCTAAGTT
Organism: Primulina huaijiensis; assembly: GCF_012295235.1. Taxonomy (NCBI): domain Eukaryota; kingdom Viridiplantae; phylum Streptophyta; class Magnoliopsida; order Lamiales; family Gesneriaceae; genus Primulina; species Primulina huaijiensis. Next base: position 278,595 of record NW_027360177.1, read on the forward strand.
CGTTTGAGTAATTTGAGCCTCCATTACGAGGTGTGATCGATCGCCTTCTTCAACATGGGTACTAAGTCATGAGTCTGTTTTGTGTTAAGGCCATAGGTGAGTAACAGAGAAGGTGGGAATACAAGAATCTTGTTTGTTGTTAATGTCTGATGATTCTTTGTTTGTTAGGGTAGATATTCTTGACAAGGGGAGAAATGTATATGGTCAAAATAATGATGCCCCTTTTTAACTTTTGTTTTTAAGCGAAGAATACAAGTGAGAATCTGATTTAACACTCATTGCTAACGTGACAGAAAGCACAATATTGAATTCTGTAAAGAGGGCCTTGCGCTCTGTGTTTGCTGCTAATGATTTTTACTGAAAAGTAGTGTTCTTGGTTGTCTCACACACACACACACACACACACACACGCACACACACACACACACACACACGCCCACGCACACGCCCACCCCCACAGAGACACATGCATGCAGCAGTCCGAGCTCACGCTATAATTTGTTAATAATAATATTATCATATGACAGTTGATTCAAACATTTTTTAATTGAAGTTGGTTGAGTCAGCATATTTTATACTTTACAAAACATCATTTTAATTTCTTTTATGTTATTGGCTATGTGTAAGTTAGTTCTATCAATTAATTTCTTGGTTTGACTTGGAAATACTTTTCCAATGAAGATATAAATGTCATTTGATTTAATTCATAGCTCATCTTAGCAGTAAGATCGCATCTAATGATTTTTATTATTTTTAACTGTGGGGTCAACAAAATAACCCACAACTCAACATGTAAGAATAAACATGGATATATATATTAAAGACGAACTTTTAAAAGTATGTTGAACTCGACCATTATTTATTAGTTCCGGGTTGTCTTTACCTTAATATGAACATCTCGCTGCTTAACAAAGAGCCTCCTTATATACAAATGTAGCAAGCCTCTTTAATTATACTCTACATATTATGAATAAAAATCAGAGTCTAGTAGCATTCTTTGATGTATGTTGTTGGGTTAACATAATTCTTGGTGACCTTGACGGCTTCCAAGCGATGATATATTGCTAGAGAGGTGGAGAAGGTGTGGCTGTGGTGGGGTAAGCGATTACAATTTTGGGAGTGAGTTTGGTTGTCGTCTTTCTTCAAATATAGGAAAGATATGCTTTCAATTGAGGGGAAAATGGGAAAACTGAGATTAGTGGGGAGAAACTGTTGTTGCGTGAAAGGGTGGTGGATAAATAAAGATTGAAATCTATAAACTTGTATGATAAATTCTGATCTATGAGGTGTTATTTTATTGATTACAAAAATGAAATTTCTAATCTTATTTTTGTGGATGCACGTAAAATCATTGTCACAATATGATATTCCTAACAATAAATTTAATTTTACAATTTGAAGGAAAAATTTATATTACATACATGTCACCCACCCTGAAGAAAATTTACAAACTTTATGAATATTTTTCATGAATTGATTCGTACGTATGTTATGCAAAATTGACATGCAAGACGTCATACACAAGATAACGAAATTTTTTGAAAAAAAAAATATTTGGAAAAATATCTAAAATGAAGTCAGAAGTAGTGCGACTTTTCTTTGCTAACACGCTTTAGCCTTCTTCTTCTCCAAGGCCCCTGACCCCGTCCTCTAGGTTCTTACCGAAACTCGAAGTCCAGCATAGCAGAAAAACAAAGCAGCTGAAAACCGAGGTGGTGTGAATAAAAAGCGAAGCGGATAGGAATCTGATTCCGTAGCCGAGTCTTCAATCTAAATATGGAGTCAGTTTTTGGACTAGTGGGTAAAGATTTTGCTATAGTCGCGGCGGACACATCTGCGGTTCACAGCATCCTTGTGCACAAGACCAACGAGGACAAAATCATGGTCTTAGATTCTCACAAGATCATGGGAGCATCCGGGGAGACGGGCGACCGGTGAAATCCCTTTTTTTATTTGGTTGATGATTTATTTTATTTATTTGGTAATCTACTGCATTTTAAATGAAGCGCGTGAAATGCTTGTAGTTTGCGACTTTTGTTTGATTTGATGTTTAGTACATGGGTTTGTTTTATTGTTGTGTTTACTAGGGGTTTAAGAATCAAGCTTAGAATTTTAACATATATTTAATTTGAATTTTTTCTATTTCTGATTATACTCTACGAATTTATACAATGTTATCATGATTCAAGTACCATATGCTATATTAGCACAATTATTCTCAACAGGCAAAGCCTCGTCTGTTCGTACCTTTTGTGGCGAGAGATTTGTCACACAAAAGAGAGTTTCGGAAGCTCGCTCCAAGCTCTTCGAACTTCGAAGTACCGCATGCAATATTATCTCAAGTGATAAGCAAGATCATTATTGTGGTTGATGTATTTGTTGTGACCATTGGGGATTGGGTTTATTGTCTGGAGTTCGTAGGAGCTATTTCTTTGAAGCGAGAGTTCCTTGATCAGGGACTTGCTGGAGCAACTGAATTATGAGCTTTCTCCATCGTTGGATAAATGTCTTGCTGAACAAGATTGACTCTTTATGGTATACAGATTGCTTCCCTATTTAATCTTTGTTAAGGCTTGCAAAAAACTCAATGAAGTATTATCTTAAGTGATAGACAAGATTACTTAGTTCTATCTTTAGGTGGATCCCTACAAGCTCACTATCTAGTAAAATTCTTTCATAACCTTTCATTCTTTGATCTAGACTTATTAGCTACATACAATCTTATTAATAGTAATTGCATTTCAAGGAAACTGTCATTCTAAAAAATAGGCTTCGCTAACTACGGATGTGGAGTTTTCGTTCAAAATTTTTTGCCATTTTATTAGGATCGATAATAATTCTTATGGAGATCAATTATAATAAAGAATTAAAGATTAAGATTTGGCATTAGATTTGGTAATACAGTTCAATCCATCAAAGATTACATTATCTACGAATCCCGGTTGATAATGTATGCTTCCATTGTAATAAAATGCTTTCCTAATTGACATGTTTTGCACGATTCACTGAGTTGTCGGCTTTAGCTAAGTGTTGAGTTAAGTTTTTTGTGTATTGATGTGTTAGGGCTTGGTTTACTGAGTACAAACAGAAGAATGTGGCCCTGTGCCAATTTCGTAATGCCATGCCTCTGACCACTGCAGCCGCTGCAAATTTCACCAGAAGCGAGCTCGCCACAGCCTTGAGAAAGGTGTACCATTTTCTTTAGATGTTTCTGAATGACAAATGATTTGTTCTTTTTCACTTTACTGTTTTCTTAATGTTGGGTTTAAAAATCTAGTTGGAGAATACTAAAAAGCTAGTTGATAAATTTTTTTCCTAAAATTTAATTATAAGAGTGACCAAATTCTCTTACTGAATAACTATGTCTAACTAGCTAATCTATATTTTTTCTTCTACTTTACTTGAAACAAATGTATAGAATCTGAGTCTTATTCAGTATATACATTATATGAAGATCGTTGTTTGCTACCTTAATGGTGTCACTGCTTCTCCGAAAATCTTGGTGTCATCACAATTCACAACCCTTACCTCAGTTCGGGTTTCCAGTTGCCACACTCAACCCTGGAAGACTAGAATCCGAACACTCAAAGTTAATCAATCTAAGCATATCCTCATACACAAAGAATACTTTGTTTCCTATTTTCCCTCTTGTGGGAAAGTATTTTTCATTTTTTTGGTGTCACTGCATCTGTTTTAGCCGAAAGTCTAGCTGATAACCTCTAACAAACGCTTCTGTTGTATTTGGAGTTGTCATTTTTGCCTCCTAACATGACATGTAGTTTCTGTATGCTCAGAGACTTGTGCAAGGCATTTCTTTAACACAATTGTAAATGTATCAAATCCGTTGTTTATGGATGGTGCTTGATACTTCAGTAACATTCACCGGTTAGTGATGTTGTGTACTCTGGAATTTCCCCATTTCACGGGGCAATGGGTATTGGAACGATAGAAACTTAGAAAGGCCTTTAAGATCTTTCTAGTTAGTCAAAGATGTATCAAATTGAGTAGTTTGTAGTTTCTATCACTATGCTTCTTACCTGCATACCTTTGTCCTCTAATATACCTGGTTTTTTAACTCTCCAGAATCCATACATGGTGAATATTATACTTGCCGGTTATGACAAAGAGACAGGCCCGTCCCTGTACTTCCTTGATTACATCTTGATAAAGCTGCTTGTTGTACCACTGAATTTTGTGATCAAAATTGTAGACAAGGATGGGGCGAGAGAATATGCATGGCGCAACTCTATCAAGGATGCCCCCGTTGCTTCAGCTTTGGGGTTTACAAGGGTTCCTGAAACTCTTGTCTTCATTTATCAACTGAATTTGCTGATGGATTCTTAGTATACTGGAACTCCTTTTGGGTTTGATTTGTAATATGCCGAAAGCTTGGGTTCCAGGGAATTAACTAGCTAAGCCCTTCACAGGAAGATTTCATTTGAGTAGGTTCTAGTCAAATGAGCAGGCCAGAGTGTTTGCGCGGAGCCGCGGACAATATTTGAAACTTCATCTTCATGTTTCTTTTAAAAATTTCAAGAAATGCTGTTAATTTTTTTTTTCTTTTTAAGAATGGTCGAAATGTGATTATCTTCTATGAGGTTGGAATATACACATTCAAGGTGTTTGTCAATTTTTTCTTGTCAAACCTTTACTTTTTATGTATTATTTTTGCTACGATTTACAAAGGGGAATTTTATTGTTCATACCTTTGCATATTTTTGTTTGAAACGAAATTAATATCTGATCTTCTACTTTGACAGAAAATATGCTCTCCAAATCTTGAAAATTTACTACCAAAACTTGATGCAAGGTATTTGTTTGTTTAGGTAAGATCTTGACATGATTGCTTTCAAAACTTGTGTTTATATATTAATGTATACAGTTCATCGATCTCTTTACATCCGTGAATACAGATTTTTTAATTTTTTTTTATGAAATATAATTAATTATATTAAATGATAGAACTGTTAAACAAGTAAAAGGTGGTACCACCGAATTCATTTTCCCTTTCAAATCTTCATAATTTTAATGACGATTAATGATAAGTTAATTGTATTAATTAATTTAATGAACATATTAAATGATCACTTTATCTTTTTAATTAATTTATTGAAACTTTTTATTATTATATAAACTTAAATTAACACATAAGGCGACCTAGGACAGAGGCAGACTGTTGAGCCCAGTACACGGGAGAATCCACCTTCCAATTCTCAGTTTTAGCTTCTCCGTTGTCTTTGCGATGGAAACACCTTTCGATCTCTGAAAGGCTTCATTTTCCACCCGAAAGTCGTAAATTTGATATCTAATCCTCCAACCCTTTTCACCATTTGCATTAATTTGGCTTGTTCCCTTCCCCTTTCGTTGTTTTCCTTTCAGTGTACGCATTTGCTACTTTTTTGCCTGTTGTTTTCAACAAAGCCATCATTTTTTGAATATCTAATCATCCACTGTTCAGTGGATTTCTGCTAATCGTTTTATCGTTTTGCCGGCCGCTCAAGTTTTCTTTTAATCTGCAGTGATTTTCGTGCTCACGAAATAGAAGGTATGGTTCTTAGTTTTTTTTTTTTGGGGTACTAAGTTTCTTGTGGTTACGTTTTTTATTTTATGTTTTTTGGTTGTCTGCATTCGATTTGTTAAATTAATTTATATACATTTGATTTGGTAGTGTTGCTTTAATTAATTCTTAGGTGAAGTTTTTGATGGATGAATAAATAATCATTTTGAGGAGCTGATATTTCTTTACGTTGGTGGTGTAGATTTATGTAAGTTAATCAACTTATGTTCTATGTTCTATTAACTTGTTTTTTTTGGCTGTATACTCCTATTGAAGGATGATCATTCGATTAGTATTGATGATTCTGAATCTTGACTGGCTTAAGATACGGTAAAAGATGGTTAATAAGATCACATGTCTTTCAAACTTCGTAAATTCTCATCTTAAAATGTTTTATAAGGCCCACCGAACATCATCATTTTTATTTCCTAAATTTACTCAATTTTCCTTGCATGACTGGGAGTTTAATTGCGTATCTTCGAGAATTACATGCATATTACTCCATTTGCCGCGGAATTGATCTTTCGAGATGGTAATAAAGTAAATTCTTCCATGCTTCCCTTTCCATTTTATGAAATTGATTTTTATCCACTGATGCTCAGACATAACATATCCGCATTTCTGCATCAGGTCAGTGTATAACTGTATCATGATTTCTTATCAGGTACTGATAAGATAATATGACATGATAGTCAGCTAGAACAATAAAATAAGAAGTGTCCATTCTTGGACATTGCGTACTGTCTTGGATATTTGTGTGATAGTGTGATACTGTTATATGCTTGTAAGACTTGAAAGATAGCCCACGAATCGTTGATTTCTGCCGACTCTTTGTTGCCCTCATTAGGCCTTTGGACTTTCTGATATCTAGTTACAACAGAAAAATTAAACTTGAAAGAGAGCCCACAACACGTGCCTTAGTATCTCTAATTTTCTTATATTATTATAAAAGTTAATGAAAGTCACGTGATAATTAAATGAGTTTGACTTGTGATCAAAATTTATCAATTTATGAATACTTTTCTCGTCGGATCATATATTTGAAGTTGCATAAAAAAATTGATGCTACCTAAAATAACCATTAGTAGTGTCTGTATGTTAGATTGTTGTCTTAATTCATGGAATGATTTTTGTGGTCCTCGTTGCCTTTTGGTTAACTGCATTCATCTGTTGTAATGCTAAAATCTTGTCCCTGTCTTCTTCAGGACGATAAAGAGGGATTTGCATGGTTTGTGTAACTGAATGTTTCAGATTATTTGCAGGTTTTTTATAGTCATCAATGAGTTCAGTTTGTGATAAATCTGATGATGAATACTCGGTCATTGGAGATAAAGGGGACATTGGATTCATTGATTTTGAAAATTGCAGATCGATTTGTAGCTATAACCCTTCCAACGAGAGCTCGATCTTCAATATTTCTGTTCCATTCCCATTGGTTCAAGGAAAACCTCAGTCAGGAGTTGTGGGAGAAACTGTGTTTGATTCCGTTACCATAAAAAACATCGGGGTGGAGCCCTTAGATCTGTGGTCAGTCAGTATATATGACTCAAAACCCGAGAATTCATTTACAATTTCCTTGATGGAGCCTCCAAATGTCAATTCTGACTTGCAATATATCCAAGATTTCATGGAATCATTTTCCTTGGATGACAGAGTGCTGGGTCCTGGTCAGACTCTGACTGTCTGGTTGTCTTGCAAACCTAAGGAAATTGGGGTACATACAACAGCTGTGCACTTCAGTATCGGCGATGAGACGATAGAAAGGTTAGTTTTCTTGCTGGCAGAAGACAAGATTTCTCAGTCTCTGTCTTCTGCTAAACCATTTTCCCGAACAAGGAATAAGAAACAAATCATTGTTGATGTTCACGCTTCAGACGTTTCTTTTATTGTGGGACGCCGCCCTTCCAAGGGTTCAAGTCGTTCGCATAATAACCGGCTACGAAATTATCCCATTCCTGCAAATATCCGGGATATGGTATTAAACCAACAGATTCCTGCCGCAGTTGGTGCGGGCCTTACTAAGACAAACTATGGTTCATATTTCAAGACGTTGATTGCTATGGAAGAGATAAAACTCGAGGTTTGTGCCCATTTGATATACAATATAGGTCTCTTCTTACATTTGTATCGTTCATCCTAAGTGATGCAATGCCCATATCAGCTGTGAAAGTTGTTTATTTACTTCAGGACGACATGCGCACATATGGCATGGAGTCTGTCATTATGAAGATCAAGAAAAAGCAGTTCTTGTCTCTTGAGGTCCCAGGATTGGCTGAGAGGCGTCCATCACTTGTTACCGGGGATTATATATATGCCAATATTGCATCTGAGTATGCCCCTGAAAATGTTCCTTATCAGGTTTGTCTCGAAATGCAGAGAGTTAATTTTGCGAAATGAAGATTCATTGATACGGCACAGCAGTCATCATTGAGCAATACAATAAAAAGTTACTAACATCATATTCCTGTTCAGTGGCTTCAGAATAATTGCTATTGAATAGTCTTCAAAACATTTTCTTAATTTAAAATCACTTATCTTAAGCTAGGATATATTATGATCTTTGAATTTCTGATGCTACAACCCAATACAAATCTTGTTGATTTGATCACCATGACATGCCTCCAAATTCTCCTCACTGCAAATGCGAGAAAAATAAAACTACCCCGCAGCACTGGCTTCAGAACTTGAGTTTGGAATTTTTAAGAATATCAGCAACTTACGTGAAAAAATGCACGTAAATTCCAAACATACAAATTTGAATCATCCTGTACTTAAACCTCTGAAGAGACATTTATGCTTTTGCCAGATTATAGACCTATTACTGGTTTTTGTGTGCTTGGCGTAGAATTAAGGACAGTACGTGTTTTTTCTTCTGAAACTTAAACCCATGTTGGCTGTTTAACATCTTCTCTTATTATTCTGAAATTATGTGACTCACTCAACGCTGCTTCATACTTCAGCGAAGATGTCCTTTCTGGATTAATGTCTGCTTAGACTTGTAATATTTCACATTCCTTGAAAATAGTTATATATCAGAGGAAGAGGTTAACTAATAATAACCATTATTCATTAGAAGCATGCGATCATTCAAAATCATATGTCACGTGGTCTCTGACTTGTGGTGTGTTCCAAAAACTTCCACTTCTTTAATATAAAGACTTCACAGTCTCCTAGTGTAATCGGTGAGTTTTCCTTGGAAGATGAAATTCTTGGTTATTACAGGGCTACATTCACCACGTGGAGGCTGAAGAAATATACTTGAAGTTTGACCAAAAATTTCACAAACATCACAGAGAGAGTCAGCTTTATAACGTACAGTTCACCTATAACCGCACGGGTATGAGAAGGTTGTATCAGGCCATTGAAGCTGCTGAGCGTCTGGACAAAAATTTCCTTTTCCCACTTCGATCATCCAAACTGGAGCTCATACAACCCAAACCATTTGAGCCAATATCATGTGCTCTAAATGAGGAGCAACTGAGTGCAATCAAGATGATCCTTGCTTCCAAAGGAGGGTCACCATATGTGATTCATGGCCCCCCAGGAACTGGAAAAACAATGACACTCGTTGAAGCTATCCTCCAGATTTACGTTGGACAAAGAAATGCTCGAATTCTTGTATGTGCACCTTCAAATAGTGCAGCTGACCATATATTGGAGAGGCTTATCACTATGAAATCAATGAATATTGATAGATGTGAAATATTTCGTCTCAATGCATTCACTCGTCCTTTCGAGGATGTCAATCCTGGCCATATCGAGTTTTGCTATGTCGAAGATTTCTTATTCAAGTGTCCTTCATATTTTGACCTAATGAAGCATAGGATCATAATATCAACATATACAAGTGCCTCTCTTCTCTATGCAGAAGGAATCAAAAGAGGTCATTTCTCTTATATTTTCTTGGATGAAGCAGGGCAAGCTTCCGAGCCTGAGGCTATGGTTCCTCTCTCCCAACTTTATTCAAAAGGTACTGTTGTTGTTCTTGCTGGGGATCCTATGCAGCTAGGTCCTGTTATTTTTTCTCGAGATGCTGAAAGCTATGGACTTGGAACTTCATATTTGGAGAGACTTTTTGGTTATGAGCTATATTATTCTGGAAATGATAATTATATGACAAAATTGGTTAGAAATTATCGTACGCATCCAGCAATACTGCGTCTTCCATCACAACTGTTTTATGATGGGGAGTTAAAGCCATGCAAAGAGGAAAGCTCCATTTTTTCGTGGGAAGGCCTGGTCCCGGATAAAGATTTTCCTTTACTTTTTATCGGGATTCAAGGTTGCGATGAAAGGGAAGGAAGCAATCCATCGTGGTTCAATAGAACTGAAGTGAGCAAGGTAGTTGATGTGATAGAAGATTTAATAGAGTCGCAAGGGCTGAAAGAGGAAGACATTGGGGTTATAACTCCTTACAGACAGCAAGTACTTAAAACAAGAAGTGCACTCCAAAGTTTCGGAAGGGAAAACATCAAAGTTGGTAGTGTTGAACAGTTTCAGGGACAAGAGAGACTAGTTATTATTATATCTACCGTTCGTTCAACTGTTAAACATAATGAATTCGACAGGATACATTATTTGGGATTCTTGAGCAATTCAAGAAGGTTCAATGTTGCTATCACCCGAGCAAGGTCTTTGCTCGTTGTGATTGGGAATCCACATATACTTTGCAAGGTAAAGTCAATTGTCCTCGTTGCTATTTTTCTAGTTGTAGTTCGTTATTTTTTATTCTCGTTGGATCAAATGTCTACCACGTTAACTTTTAAAAAAGTTACAACTAATATATTATCTACGTTACTTTAACATTTTTAAATCGTGCAATAGTCGAAACACCACATTTTGATAACCAGTGCATTACGTATAGACAGTCAAGTTGTAGTAGAGGTAATTCTTTCTTCCCAACATAACATATTTTTGTTTCTGATTCTTTTCTTGATAGATTAGCTACAAGAAATTAATTTTACATTCAAGGCACCATTACCTAAGAAGTTTGTTCTGATATATGCTAATGCCTGTATTTTTCTGTGACACGATAGGATCCGCACTGGAACAAGCTTTTGTGGTACTGTGTGGACAATGGCTCCTATAAGGGTTGTTTCCTACCCGAAAGGGAGGAATTCAGCATGGAAGGTTGTACTGGGAATGAGAAGGCACAAGAGCTCCACTGTGGCTATGATTGTGTTGACAATTTTCAGTCGTCTGATATTCCATGGGATGATGCAGATAATGGGAATCCTTCCGAAGTTCAATGGGGCGAGGAAGAAAATGGTAAGCAGTTGCTAAATAGTTCGTGGGATGAGGCTGACAACAATTTTCAGCCGTCTGATGTCCCCTGGGAATGAAGTTAAGCTTCCAAGAACTGTTAATGATGAATCTGAATGTTCACAATCTCGTAGACGGTAGACCCTGCATTTTTTTAATGCAATTGTGGTTATTTGATTTATCATTGAGGATAATGTCCTCAAGTTAGATTGAACTAAATCAATCTCGTTGATGATGCATTTGATACTGTCATTATTAGTACATAGCTGTTCTATAGAAACTTCATTAAAACTTTATTTAAAGGTCAACGTACAATAAATAAGTTTGAATCAATTGCCTTGGTATTAATCATGTAGAAATTCCCCAGCGTGGCGTTCCTCCTGGATGTTAAACTCTTATTCCCAGAGGCCAGAAATGTTGATGGGGATGAAAAAAATTACATGAAATTCAAAAATCATTGAAAGTGATTGCCAACGTAACGGCTCTGCTTGCTCTGATTTGATTCTCCCTTGTTTGATTTAATAGGAGTCATGTAGTATTATAATTGCTATTTGCCAGTTTATTTTCCTGCAATCTTACGGTGGATTTCAGAAGATATATATTCTGGATATACAGTACAAAAAAATTTATTTTACATTCTCACAGTTAACATGAATAACCTGAGCAAATCAATAGAATTTCAAGAAATAGGCTCCCAACGATGCGGCCGTTAGAGACCTGAAAATGTTATGAGCCGTCTCAGCGGCGGATGATATCAGAGTTGGTCACGTTCCTGGTGGTGTCAGGGGGTCGGAACCAAGTCACTTTCTGGTGCCAAAGGTGTTATTATGGGCTGTGGAATAGTTGGAACTGCAATTTTGCAAATACTTTCAATATTTTCAAAGTTTACTTTGCCAATGTAGGATAAATTGCCTCCCTATTAAATTTTTTGTGTTGCCAGAGTACCTGTAGGACTTGGAAGAGATGATGCAGGTGATAAATTTGGTCCACTCCCACTTGGTCTCTCTGGATTTGACAAATAAAGCATAATCGGGTTAGTTAGATAATGTGCATCACATACTTATCAATTAATCAAACGACAATCGAGCTTTAAAATAATGATTTGAAAGCGTACCAGGATCTGGAACAGGACTGGCAGTGGCTTCATTGAGAAAGCAAGAAATTTGGATAATGCTAACGCAACACACAATACAAGAAGTGCAAATCTACTTCCAAATTAAGCATATTTTGGTCGACTATCATCATGCAAAAGTTATGATCCAGTATCTGGGAGCTACTCAAATCTTTTAAGTTATGCAACAATCCACGTAAAATTTATAACATCCACCATAAATAGTTGATATCATGTGTCCTAGAATGTTTGTAAAGCTTCCGAAATGTAAATATCACCTTTACAATCAACCGAACTCGAGACATCCTACAAGCAAATGGAAGAGATATCGCAAGAGTTCGATTTATAGGTATTTGTAAAGTACACCTCCTGTAACAATGAGGGACAAGCAATCTTGTCCATTGCTGCCAGATTCTTGAGTGAACTGCACCAATCTGGAGTTGGAGACGACGCATTCGAACCACCGTCAGAAAGTTAGTGCAAGGGCCAAAGCTTCGAAGCCAAGCTCCCGTGCAGGTAGCATGGGATTGACCGTAAACTGGCCTAATGATGGTCGGTATTGTTGCAACAAAAGCCAGTACTATAAATGTGAAGTTTGTAAACTTTTCAACTGGTTTGGTTTGAGGCTTTCTTTAGGGGGATTGAAAGGAAAGATATGAATGTCCTAGGAGTAAAATGAGAGGGATTTATTATATATACATATACANATTAACTTGAAGTAGGATTCACGTTCAAGAGAAATTTGGGTTTCAATTTGATGTTTAACTACTTCGACCACCATTTGTGAGATGTGGAGATTTAGGTGACCACTCTTCATAAAATTCCGCTTTCTTTTTACTGGTTTTGAAATTTGTGTTGTCTTTTGAAGAATGGCGAAATGTTATAGACTGAGATCATTAAAGGAAAAAATGTGGCAAAAGATAAGGACGATTTTTTGAAGGCGTTGAAACTTCTTAATTTGCAAATGAAGCCTTGATGGCATTTACAAAACTTTGGCATGATGTCTTTTCATTTAGATCATCAATACATAAATATTATAAGGTTGGGTTTCGTTGATCATGAATATTGAAAGTAATATTAAATTCTTTAAAATAACCTAAAAAAATACATCTGACCTAAATGAGCATTCACTAATTAACAAATTCGTTCCATTTTGTTTGGTTTCCAAAATTTGTTATGCCTAAAAATGTTGGAATCTGTAGGTTTAATGAATGAAAATTAAGCGAGAAAGTTAAGACTCGAAATAATTTCACCTGAGGATAACCTACGCTACAAGAGCTGCCTGGATTTTCCAAGTAGCAAGGGCGGCACAGGGGAGCCATTTCGTGGTGTGCTTGTGGTACTAAATGGAAATTCCAGGCAGTACTTTGTAGTGATTGGGTGTCCGAGATTTGGTTGCCCTGTTTCGCAAACAAATGCATGCTTTTTCGAGTTTCTTGATACCTTTTCATACAATTATTGTCTTTTGATGGTTCAAATCAGTTTTATGGACCATAAGACATTCATATGATTGAATCAAAATATCCATTCAAAAAAAACATTAAATAGAGAAGATCAAACCATTTTTTTTTAAAAAAATTCACTTGAATCAAACTCTTGCATAACATATTGTCAAGTTCTTTTTCCTTCTATACAAAAAGAGAAGTTATTGTATCAGAAAATAGCTAAATTCCGAAGACACGAGACTAAATTTCTTAAGAATATAGTGTTCAATACTATCTTCTTGCTGAATAATTTTTGCTATTTTTGGAGATTTAAGGCATCATTGTCCAATATACATAACAAAAAAGGACCAAACTTCTTCATTTGATTTTTGTTTTTTTTAGTGTTCCGAATCAACAATTCAATGCATGCAACTATTCTTATTTGACTTCTAAAATTTTATATGTAAACACCATTTCAAATATTTTGAACTGAAGTAAAATTCCAATGATGCATAATTATTATTATTATTCATAAAAATTTCAGGTATCCATGAAGAAGTTGACTTGGGGATCAGTGGACAAAAGGCTAAACATGACAGCATCTCTTGGTCTTCCTTTAAGCGTGTAATACTTCCTCAGAACACCTTCTCTCGTAAACCCGACCTTCTCCAAAACCCGCTGGGACGCTGGGTTTTCCACGTCCACCACCGCCTCCAGCCGCTCCAGGTGGCCCCATTCCACGAACACCGCGTTCGCCGCCATTTTCACCGCTTGACTCGCGATCCCTTTTCCCCAGTAGGCAGAACCCACCACGTATCCGATTTCGGCCCGGCGTCCATCATCTCCAGGAAATGGCGTCACGGATATTGACCCGACGGGCCGGTCCGAGATGCATATGGCCTTGTGCCATGGGTGGGGGGTTACTGTGTTTATCACGTAATCAATGACAGCTTCTTTGGAAGTGAAGGTGTCCCACGAGCAGAATTTGCTGACTCTTTCGTCGGAGTACCATTCCATGAAGGCGTCGGCGTCGAGATATGGATCCAGTGGCCGGAGTGAGATGACGGAATTTGAACTGCTTTCCATTTCAATCAAAAGGGTAGATCGGTATGCTCTTCTTCGTCTTATTTTTTTTGCTTATGGTGATGAAGTAGATTGTTGAATGGATATGTAAATTTTTATAGGATTGTGGGGTTCAATAGTGGGATTTGAGTCAGCCTGCAGAAAGTTGATTGCTTGGTCGCAAAGAAGAGGGAAAGTAGAGGTGAATTACAATGTGACGTAACACTGAAAATACTCCCAACTTAACGAACAAGTAGAGTTCTTTTGTTGACTTTTGCTTCTTGAAATTCAGGGAAAGTTCTCCATGCAAATTGCGAGATTAATATTCTTTTTGCTGATATTTACAGAGTTTAACTGGCTTGTCTGTGGCCCATTGCTATGTGTCCCTACCGCTCACGTTCCGCATTTATGAATTGTGGATCAACTTTGAAAGCCTAAGCTAACAGGCTTTATTTTTTTGTACAATTTTGGATGACTAGTAGAGGGCTGTCCTGCACGATGAATTGCGAGAGAAAGTTGACTTACGTGGCCCTCGAAAATCTCTCGCTCTTTAGCAAGAAATCGGGTAATTCTCTATATTACTTATTATACCTATAAAAGAGTGGATCACTCATTTGTTTTCCAATTGTGAAAAGACACAAATGTCTTCTTTATTAATATGAATCCAAAAAATCATATAAAGATATATATGTAAAATTGTAATAAATGCTAATAAATTATCATTACAAAATACATTGATTGTAGTAATTTATATCATTTCAATAATAAAATGTAACTCCTATATTAATTTTATAAAATAATTGATCTATATACTACATTTAAATGTTTTATTCTTTTAATTTTCTATCTACATTTTTAATGATTTTATTATAATTTTGTAATTATATTTTTTTGTAATTTTTAATTTAGTAATAAATAAATTATAGTATTACAAGAAGATATATAAAAAAATGTAACTAATATGTCCAATAGTAGAATAACATAATAAATATAAAATAATATGATAATGTGAAGTTTAATACTAACATATTTTATGGGTTTTTAAACAAAGAATTAAAAGTAAATAGACACTTCAAGAATAGAATGTAACTCCTATATTAATTTTATCAAATAACTCATCTTTATACTACCTTTAAATGTTTTATCCTTTTAATTTTCTCTCTACATTTTTTTCCAATGATTTTATTGTAATTTTATAATTATATTTTTAGTGCAATTTCTAATTAAGTAATAAATTATAATATATACGAAAATTTATAACTTTATGTGCAATAGTAGAATAACTAACATATTTTATGATTTTTTTAACAAAAAATTGAAAGTAAAGAGTTTAATTTTGATTTTAAAAAATAGTACGATTTCAAAAAAATATGAAAAAAATTATCTACATATAACAACTATATTCTATATACCTATAAAAGTGTGGATAAAGGGCATTGTTTTTCAATTGTGTAATGACAAAATTAACGTTCTATACACACTTCAAAAATAGAATGTAAATTTTTTATTAATTTTATCAAATAACTCATCTTTATACTACCTTTAAATGTTTTATCCTCTTAATTTTCTCTCTACATTTTTTCCCCAATGATTTTATTGTAATTTTATAATTATATTTTTAGTGCAATTTCTAATTAAGTAATAAATTATAATATCACAAAAGGATATATGAAAATTTTATAACTTTATGTGCAATAGTAGAATAACTAACATATTTTATGAGTTTTTTAACAAAAAATTGAAAGTAAAGAGTTTAATTTTGATTTTAAAAAATAGTACGATTTCAAAAAAATATGAAAAAAATNTTAATTAATTCAATAGATACAAAAATAAAATTTTTTTTATGAAAGTTTATTTCTTTTGTTAGATTTCAAATTTTAATGGTGAAAATCATACCAATAGTTTAAAATCTATATTTAATAATTAATATATGAGTTTATTTGATATTTACCATATAATCTTATTTGAATGTGCATTTCTTTACATATGTTGATTTATTTATTATTTTAAAATTTATTTAACAAGAAATTAATAATCTTCAATGTTAGTTACGAAAGATCGATATATAAAATTTATTATTCATGATATAGAATTGTAAAAATAAAATTTGGTTGATTTCTAGGTTATTATGTTTTATACGCGGTGTTTGAATATATATATATATTTTAAAAAAATTTGTTTCAGTTCATTTTGTTCTATATATTATGTTAATTACAATTTATTATATAACATAAAATCAAATGCTTGAATTTTAATTTGAGAAACAATTTTGAAAGTAAGTTGTATAAGTTCTTATAAATCGTCTAATATGATAAGAAATTAAGCCCAAATAAATAACAAAATGATTCAAATTGTTTTTTAGAAAATCAATTTTTTTAAATTTTTATAATATAATCGATATTACGTGCAACGCACGTGCATCAAGCTAGTTCTCTTAAAAAGGTTCTCCCACCTAAGAGTTTGGTAGGGGCCACAGCTTGTGACGCTGATATATGTATACTTTGGTGAAAATTGGGTCGGTCAAGAGAGGCTGCTGGCTGCCTATGTTCAATCATTGTTACTGCTATGTAGTCATTCAATACCCCGATTCTTGACTTAATAGTACGATATCACATTCTGGACCACAACTCCGCATTATCTCGTCACTTATACAATTATCTCTTTACTAAATTCATCCCCGTATCAGACTTGTAGCCCTTTCGGATCCTGTTGAATTGAGTTAACATGGATTATACCCCGAGGATGACTCTTAGACCCTTCGACCTTTCTGATGTTGACGACTTTCTCAAATGGGCGAGTGATGATAAGGTCACACATTACTTGAGATGGGACACCATAACCTCTAGAGAAGAAGCCTTGAGATATATCAAGGAAGTTGCTATTTCACATCCATGGCGTCAATCCATTTGCATAGACAATCGTTCCATTGGCTATGTCTCCATCAAGCCTGAGTCCGGGAGTGATCGACACCGTGCCCACGTGGGGTTTGCCATTGGATACGAGTATTGGGGACAAGGAATTATGACCGAAGCTATGAGAATGGCGATTCCCTGTGCTTTTGAAAAGTTTCCATTTTTAGTAAGGTTGGAGGCGTTGGTGGAGGAGGAGAATATAGGGTCTCAGCGGGTGTTGGAAAAAGTTGGTTTTACAAGGGAAGGTTTTTTGAGGAAGTACGGATTTAACAAAGGTGAGATTAGAGACATGTTTGTTTATAGTTTCTTGTCTGCAGATAAAGTTGGCCAGTAGAGTAGCCTTTGTTTGTTTTTGGAATAGAATAAGGGCATGCACACTTTCTTGTTTTTACACGCTTTCATGGTCACCCAAAGTTGTTTCCTGATTTTCATTTCAAATTGTCAGCTGCACTTTCTTTCTCTCTTTTTTAAGATTTTATAGAATCTAAATATGAGGTAATTGTATTCAAACTTTAATGTGGAGTTTATTGAATACGAGGGGTGTATGACTATGCATATGGATTGAAACACAGACCAGAGCAAGTCGAGAAACTAAATCGCTAGAGAGAATGCTAAAAATCACCATATCGCTACATCTTCCCTTTATAGTTAAATACTTCATCAGAACACCTTCCCTTGAAAATCCGGCCTTTTCCAGCACCCTTTGAGACTCCTTATTCTCTACATCCACAATAGCTTGAAGCCTTTCCAACTCCGCCATTCCTTAAAAATGCTGGATGCCACCATTTTTTCAGCTCTTGTTACAATCTCTTTACCCCTGTGTTTAAAAGCTAGTACATAACCAAGTTCACCTCTGCGCTTTTCTGTTGTATATGCAATAATTCAAAAGGCAAGAATCAAAACGAAATTACAGGTATCAAAATTTGTGCACATCAGGCCAGAAACTTGAATCCTCCATAAAAGTTCCATAAAAAAAGAATGGTCAATGTGATATTGGCTGATCTTTTCCCTTTTTCTCGCTTCTTTCATTTCTATGCCAGTCCATGTATTATTGTTTATACAAAGAACCAATTCAAAAACAAATAAGCACTCCTACTCACACACACGAAGAACCTTATCAGAATCTGGTTTGACGGATATATAGACCCAACCGCCTGATGATTGATGCAGATGGCTCGAAACCAAGGATGAGGAATGGCAACATCGTTGATGAATTGGAAAGCCTTGTGATTGGAAGTATAAGTATCCCATACGCAGAAATGGCTTACTCTATCATCTGTTGCCCACACAATGAAATCATCTATGTCAGACAGTGCTATAGGTCTCAGGGTGATCTCGTTCTATTCCTCGTCACATTCAGGCTTCAGCCATCGATTCTCTTTTTCTTTTTCTACTTTATTTCAACGGTTTCTTGATATTTACCCTTCTGAAAAGGAAGGCCAATGAATTCTTTTTCTTCCCAAGTTGGATTGAAATAGTCGTTGTAGCACAGTTGGATTTCTTTTTTTTGGCTCGCGGGAAGACCAATACATGTAGAAGTGCAGAAATATTTTTTTTACATGCTTAGATTTCAGCATTATATGATGCAAAAAATACGATGTAATGTTTGCACGGCAAGTAAGAATAGTCTTGGTCGAAGTTTTTTGTTATAATAAGCGCAACAAAGAAGAGTGACTCGATCCCAATTCCGAATACATTTAAGTCAAAATGTGTGATTGGAAACAAAATTTGATTTGTTTTCAACCTCGTCTGTCGGCAAGTTCAGGCTCATTTTGCGGGTACGTAGTAGTTACATTACATAGGAAAAATACTTAATTGCTTGTCAAGCCCATTTTCAACCCATCAGTTTTAGGCCGTATAAATAAAGAAACAACAGTAACGACTAATCTTATTATCTCAAATAATTAGGTTTATCTGACTTACTTGATTTGTATACTATTATATTCGTCATGAGATATATTGCAACACATCAAAGGGTAACGGTCGTGGGTTTTATGCTCATCAAAATAATAATGATTAGGAATTTTTTTAAAAAAATACAAATAATATTTTTGTTCACAGATGAGTTGATATNAGACCAATTGTGATATCAAAAACTTTTAGTAAAGTAAAGTTTAACTTTGTCTTGTTTCACTTCCATTAATACAAAGGAGCACTTGTTCTTGCTGTAGCGCAAAACATCAAACCTGTCGAACAAGATTAAGAAACGTAATAATTTGACGGTATAGTTTTCAAAATCAAATATATTTTTTTAATCCCAATTTAGGCAAAAAGCTAATTTCCCAAAAGCTTAAACTTACGGAAAATAATATTTTAAAATAAGTTTATTTATTCTTATAACCTTTATGCACGGTAGTACAGCCAAATTTTAGCTCAGGACAAGATTAAAATTTTTTTTAAAAAAATTATAGGGGGTGAAATGGGTAGAAATAAATAAACGGTCGTCTGATTATCCACTTGTTAAGCATCGATGATGATTAATGCAATGATTGTGGTTGTAATAAAATTAACCAACCAACCAGAATCAATCATGACGATATGGACTAAAAAGTGAACATATAAACGTGCAGAATTTTACAATACACATATTATTACAGGCTCATTTAAGTGAAAACAACATTATTATAGTTTGGTGCATTGCATTTCCTTATTTTGAGTTAGTTATGATTTCAAAGTTTGGTTTCGGTGTATTACTATTGAGTATTTTGTTTATGGTTCTATTTTGTTGGAGTGTTGACGTGACATTAGACAATGTTGTTGTGGAATTGAAAATTATTAATGTGATATCAGAAATTGTTTACTTATTTGATGTCATATCTCGATAATTAAAATTTAGAGTAACATAACTAAAATTTGAAAGTTTCATAGGAAAAAAAAAAAAGATTAGACAAATCAGTAAATATTAAAAAGATAAATCCGCCTCCACTATGTCGAGGTTTTTGTCATAAAAAGTTTTTCAATATTTTATTGATATGACAAATAATGCCAAAATATCAATTAACACAATGCACAACGTAGAGTGTCACAAACATTCATTTTATGATAAATTTTGAATAACGAGGCCGGGGCTACCCGATATATATGCTTTTTATATTTTCCAGGGGAAGTATACAAAATATCCATTCTTATAAAATAATAATCATGCTTTATTAAATTAGGTTGATTTAGGAGTTATAAGATTTGAAATCCACGGATTTTGATTATAGTTTTAGTGTTAACAATGACACAATAGATGAAATCTTAAATTCACACATTATTTATTTACATATTAGTTTCACAAAGTATAATAAATTTAAAATGCATCTATAACTAACACGAAACAATACATTTTTTGAAAAAGAAAAATCCAATTAAAAAAAGATAGATATGTCATGTACAAATATTCTTGACATCCTCAGGAAATACAAGAGTCACAAAACTTAAACTCACAAAACAATAAACATGACATACCTTTAAAAACGTTCCATCACATGTACTACGAGAACCTCTGTACATGGTTTAGTTAAACATGCAAATGATATATTTGAAATTTATGATTTAGCTCATCTAAAATTACAAAAATATATTTGAATATATGTGAGATATATAGATTTAGAATTCATCTAGCTAGAGAATTGTACTAATTGAATTTTTTGCCAATGAATCAATGTAAAATTAGTCGATGGGAAGGAATAAACGGTTAGGAATGGACAAAATATATTACATGTGGGAAGCCATGTGAAGGACATAAAATAGGCATTTAGGTCTCTACCAAGATAATTGAAAAATAGCATATCTGCCTGCATATGATGGATATGGAGGAAAACAAGAAGATCACATGCATGTGAGGAATCATTGGCAGTATTGAACAATGGATGTGGCACTAAAAGCTATTCCACCAATCAATTTGAGGATGCAGTTTAAACATATATGGGCATCTTATAAAAATAATTTGCGCCCAACTTCTACCAGAAAAGCATCAGAATATGCATGGAAATTAAACACAATGATTTTAATATGTGAGACAAAACAAAACACACGCGATAAGTAGTATATATAGGTGTATCGAGCGACATGCATTCACCAAATATTTATTGTTGAATCAAATAAGAATATGCATAAGAATTTAAATCGATAGAATTAAAACTACACTTGATTGCAACTACTCAAGATAAGATATGTTTTTATACATAATACGGCAAAAAGGGTTGGATTTTGTATTTTGGCTTGTTGCTTATTGGACGTTTTATATTTTGAATGAAAATTGGATAAGTATCTTATGAGTTTCTTAAGTGCGGAATGAAGAATGTCTGACATAAGAAAATAATCTCAGCATGTGTGATTTTATATCGAATCACACTTAGTGAATGTGTATGAATGATTGATCAAGAGACTCTCTCGCGCGTGCCTGCTCAATAGGTGCAAATCAAGGGCCCGATTTGCACTGAAAATGTTTTCCGATGCCTTTTAATCTAAAGTTCATTGTGGGTTAGGTCGGCTAGCTACCTCGTGGAGAACACATTCGTTCCAAACTTAATATCTTAGTGTCAGATATCAACTATCGAAAATTAAAATTGAGATGCCAAACATGTAAATCGTAATTATAAGGCGGAGTAATATTAGGCTTAAATTGATTTTTTATCTGTAAATTATGTCAAAAATTTTAATTTATCAATATATATTTATAATTTATTGTGTTGACAAGCATGACATGTTTAAAACTAAATACATAAAATATCAAAATTTAAAGATCACATCAATAAGATCGAGAGCCATATATATAATTACATTTATACTAAATATTTTAACATTTAATTTCAATACAAATAAACGTTTGAATATATGGATCCCTATGGAGCCGTCAGATCCGGCATAGATCGAAGTTCTCCCAATACAATGTGCAGTAGCGATAAAATTCTTCAGTAAAAAGTTCCGACATCAACTCCGCTCATCAGTGAAGTAATTTGGCTTTAAATGTTCAATCGACTCGTGGCATTTGACATCAATTATTGATCAATAAAATTCATATATATATATATATATAGAGTTTTGATATGCTGCACACCTATGTAAGCACCGATGAGGTGTCACTCACCCATTGGATGCGCAATTTTTTTATATTTCATCACATCAAATGGGTGAGCGACATCTCATCGGTTCTATATAACCTCTTATGTCTCACATCAGTAGTTAGATATATTTTAGTTTGTAATTTTACTGCAATCGATTCAATGGATTCATGTTCTTTGTCGCTATTAAGAAGTCATACAGGGAATTTTTTATTATTTCGTTGGATAACTGAAAAAAAAAAGGAAGAAGTGATATATTTATATGATCGTTTTATAGATTTTTACTCACAATATTTTCATAGATAACTCGTTGCTCTTTACTTAAATAACATTGAAACAGTCACCCTTAATTTATTAGCACCTTGGATTAGCCAACCTTCCCGACTTTCTAAAATGAAACTCCACCAATTCTTTTGTTTTGTTATAATCTTTTATGATTAATTACTTTAATTTTTACGAAATTAAATTCATCTACTTGAATTGAACTATCATGCTAACGTGAGCACCGTTGCGATGACATTCACCTATTCGATATGATTAAAGATAGAAAAATTGTAAATTCAATAGTTGAATATCATTTTATCGGTGTACACATAAGTGTGCATGGTGAATAAGCGGGTGTACAACATATCCAGATTTTAGAACAAAGTTGTCAATGAACATATTGACGGCCAAACAGAGAATCTAATTAACCCCACCATTTTTTATTTTAATTTAATTTTTGTAAATATAAAATTGAAGGCCAATCAATTAGACCCCTTCCTCCCCTGGGGACCACATTGTCTCATGTTCCAGTGCCTCGAAATAACATGGAGAAAATAATGGCATTTTCCCCTCCTATAAATTCTCTCCTTTCTTCTTCCCCTTTCTTACTTCTGCTGTCTCTTAACCACAAAAAAAAAAAAAAAAAAAACCCATAAATCACACAATTCTCTCCTAATTTTCTTGCCCGAAAACTTGAAAGAGCTTCTTGAAAGTTTCCGTGTCTTATATGTATTACAGTTGAGCAGCTCAAGAAATTGATGGACATGATTGAATTGGCGAAGTGCGAGTGCTGTGGGTTAAAGGAAGACTGCACACAAGAATACATCACAGAAGTGAAGTCCAAGTTCGACGGTAAATGGCTGTGTGGGCTATGTTCCGAAGCTGTAAGAGATGAAGCGAGTAGAGGTAAAAAACAGTTCGGAATGGACGAAGCAATGAAGGCGCACATGTCCTTTTGTCGTAAATTTAAGTCGAATCCCGCGATTCGAGTTGCCGATGGCATGAGACAGATGCTGATCAGAAGAAGATCCGGTGATTTGTCATCTTCTTCATCGTCGAAGAAATACTCCAGATCATCCAACACATCACAAGTTGGAGATGATTCCACGTTCCCGTGTTATAATTAACTAGCCCGAATAATATATATGTATGAAACGGATCATTCTCCCCTCCGATCGATCGAGAATGGTAGTGTTGAGTTATCTTCGATTGGAATAAGGAAATCAATATCAATGTTTGAAGGATGGTTGTACAGAATGGAGGATCCATGGGCTTCATTTGGTTATGTCATTTCTTTTGAAAACATCTTATTTTTAACGTACATTGATCTTTCTATTGAAATCCTTTTCCTCTTTAGTCAAAAGAGAACATAAGTCACGAGGAAAAGAGATTTTAGGTTTATATATTAAATTTTCTAACATGGGAAGTTGAGTAATTTATATGTATTTAAAGTTACTTTTTTAATTAAGTCACTACACAATACATCTAAAAAATATATATTTTTATAATATCTTTGTTCCGTTTATTTGCTTATCTCCTATATTATCTTCTTGGTACTGTCCTGCGTATTCCCCCAATGATGTTTTATTTTTTACGGAAAAAAGAAAGAAATTGGAGGATTCGAACCTGGAGAGTGGAGACGACAATCGCCCCTCAGCCCTTAATTGTAATTTTTTAAATAAAAAAAAATGAAGAAATTGGAACAAAAAGAGAGAGAAATATAANGGTTTCAAATGAATAATATAATTGTGTACGTAAATTTAATTAATTTAATCGCTATCACTAACCATTAAATGAAGGATAATGGCATGATTCCACGTGTATAATTTCCACTGATTAATTCACTAGCTTCCTCTCATTAGTCAAGAGCAATAATTAGATATGCCAAATAATTCAACTAATTCTCAACTTTATTTAATGAGTTCACCAATATATTTTTCTGGAAGATGAAATTTCAATGATTAATTAAATTCTTGGTAGGAATGGGCTGTTTTTTTTATTTTATTTTATATATATACAATTTATACAATTGATTTGATTTATATTCAAATAAAAGTAATAATATAATAATTATAAAAATTAACGAGAGATCATAGTGCAGTTTGAGATGATAAAATTAAAAAAATAAAATAAAATAAGACGGACCAAGATACCAAAGACTGTGCTTGCTACCATTACTTCACTTCTGTATTTTAGGAACATTAAATTTTGTTCGCTTTCAATTCATGTTGACACAAATTTTTTTTGTAAATATCTGTAGCATTATTGGATGCGAATTTTTAATTATATTAAGTTAAAATATTTGAATTTTGATATATCTTACGTAAAAGATGGAGTATATATAATCATTATGTAATTAAAAACAATATGACAAATAGATAGATAGATATAAAATGTAGAAAACATATTGTAGGGCAGAGTGCTTACATTTTTACCAAAAGCTATAATTGGTGGTAATGGTACAACTCAAATATTTTAAACCGCACAACAACTCAAGCACCACGGTTCGATTACTCTACCAAGCAGAGACAAATATTGCACCAAACACATAATAATTAGTTAATATTGAGTTTTACGATAATTCATTGAATTAAGAATGATATACTAAACAAATTTTGATAACCATGTAAAAAAAAAAAAAAGATTTGTTGTCCAAACAACTTATTGGACAAAATAAAACCACATTTTGATCCACATCTCGTGGTTACACATACATCAAAAATAGATCTCTTTCGGTATAGTATGATCACATCTATATTAAATTTAAATATTTTTAAAATATTTGAAAATTAAAAATATAAGAACTCAAACCCTAAAACCATTGATGACCACTCAAACCCGAACTATACCATAATTGCTCAAGCTCGACTTGAACTCGAAGTTGAACAAACTCGATATTCCACTAATTTATAAATTACAAGCAACTCCACCTGACCGCACCCCACCTAATATACGCTTACTCTCTCCTTTTACCAAGTTATTATTCGTAACCATGTCCGTGCGTATACAGCACAAAACCATTTAGTACAATCACACTAGCTAGACAATAAAGAGATGCCTTAAATTACACCAAAAGCAACTCTTTATAAAAGAAATCCTCTTTTTTTTTCTTTCTTGAACTCGTAATTGGACCACTTCACTTTTTTGTTTTTGATTCTACAACCGTTCTTTTATGTTGAAATTCAACTAAAGATGCTCTAAGTATACCTTTCTCGATTCTCGTTTTAATTTTGTTAGATATCGAACATCGGTTGTGTTAAATCCTTGAAATTTGATAATTCTCCCTTGAGCTAGCTTCTGATGTTAAGTTAGATCCAAATCTTATTCTTTACATGGTATCAGAGACATATTTCGATCTTGTCTCGGAGCCACTGTTATGTGTTGAAACGCTTTATGGATCCGATAATATCTTGTAACTTCACGCTCTCTTCACATTCCTGAGTGTGAGAGGTGTGTTAGATATCACATATCAGTTGGATTAAGTACTTGAGAAATTGAATATATTGATTTTGACAATCATCCTCTTGGCTAACTTTTGAAGTTGAGTTAGGTTAAAGTCACAATCTTAATAAATTTTATAATCTTCTAGCAAGATCGTTGTGTTCAAATTTAGGAAAATCTCACATTCGAACGAAAATTTAATTAAATATATAGTAAATCACAAATTAATTCATGAATTGGGAAAATTACTTGAAAAACAACCTATAAAAATAAATTTTCATATATGAAAAAACCTAATATTTGTAATATTTTAGTATTATTATATCCATCCTACTTTTCTCGTATAAAAACAAAACTAAATATGAAAATGCAAGATTTTGGTTTCCAAAACATCTTTTATCGACGTGATTGCAAATAAAGTAAATTTTAATGCAAGATATTAATTAAATGGTATGTATTTTAACTAATAGTAAGTTTTTTTTATATGATTTCACGTATCTTTATCTGTGAGACGATTGAACTTTGTCTATATTTACAATAATAAGTAACACTTTTGACATAAAAAATAATATTTTTTCATATGTGACTCAAATAGTAGATTTGTATAAAATAATTAACTTGTGAGACGTCTCACAAAAATTTTTGTGTTTAATTATAAGCTTGATGCACCTAAAATAAGACATAAAAAATACAATAACATATATCTACAGCACATTTAATTTTATGTATTTTTTGGTATTGAGAATTATGTAAGGTTTTAAAATAAATTTTACATTCACGATAGTTTTAAAGTCTTTTTTGTAATGAATTTTAATATAATTTCTAATTAAAAAGTATTGTACTTTAATTAATTTTTTTTTTAAAAAAAAGAACATGGGCTGTATACAAATTTGGGCCTCAAAAGATTACCCAGATACTTCTTCAGACACCATTTTGATCCAAAACCCTAATCACTCTCCCATGTCAAAAATTACATTTGCTGCTTTCCCCCGCAGTGGTTTCGACAGATGAACAACTTAGTCGCTCAGCACAAGGTGTTTTACTTATCATTCTTAATTTCTTTTTCACAGCAGAATTGCTGCTGTTGCTAATTTTGAGCAGTTTTTAGATAATTTGTTTTTGTTACTTTGTTACCCAGAAAGAGTTTGTGCGTAGTTTCTCAGCTTCATTGTTCCAATGTTTAAAGTTAACTGGAAATTGACGGGTCAATACGAGTATTTACATCAAAGTTCTATAGTGTCGAGGATAAAATTTTGCTGAAAAATTCATTTTTACTTTTATATTTATGTTTGTGATTGGAGCATAGCTTCTTAAAGTTCACAAGGTGTGAACTAAGGCCCGGCCATTGCTCCTCCACGCTAGCTCAGGTGCAGCTATAAGATAAAGTTCGGGTCAACCAAAAAGCGAAGACTTGGTGCGCTTTGAGGTTTATAGCTCCTTTTAAGCGTGTCTTAGAGTAGGGATAATGAAATTGAAATGAAATGTAAGCTTTTAATAGTTTTATTTTCATTCATAAAATAATAGCGCGCATGGGTTATTGTAGTTTAGTAGCTTGTAAAATACATATTCGATTGCATGCATGAATTTATTTTCTTTATGTTTAGATTCTAGCACATCATCTTGCCTTGTGGCTTGTGTCTCGGTTTTTTTGAATTTAAGATTAAGTTCGTATCTGGAACTCGAGTCTGATTATTGGTTAAATCTTGTCAGCAAAGATCCCTAACTTGCAGGATGGGTCGAGAGAATAAGCAGACTTTTTCGGATATATTGCATGACTCTTGATCAACTATCCACCATCAGAAGACTCAGCACATCTATTGAATAGAATATGTCTGATAAAGGAATTGAACCTCTAAAGGGCTCAGAGGATGTCTTTGTCGACGTGGCGGACTTTTCACGTGGCACGAACGTTGGGATGGTGGCAAAAGAAGATCCCGATGCCACTGAAAATTCAAGTTCATTTGCCAACTCAACTTCCGGGAATGAAGATACCCCACTATTAAGTGATGCAGAAGTTGATTCAAAGATTTTGATTGATGATAATTTGGTGCCATTTGATGGATTCAGTAGCCTGTTTCCAATGAGGTTTGGATTTGTGTCATAGAATTATTCTATTGTTTTCTGGCCATGATATATTGAATTTTTTAATATGGGCCTTCATATCATGATTTGAGAAAATTGGTTTTTTTAATCTTTTTTAAAATCTAGTTTATAAAATGCAGATATGTGTCATTGTGTATTTTTTGACGTTAATGCTGTAAATGTGCCTTGTCAATGTGTCAGCTTTGATTCCTCTGCTGAAGAATGAAATAAAACTCTAACCAGTCCTCATGGTTAGACATTAAATATAGATTGCTAGTCAAATATATTTGTAATACATTTTTGCCAAATACTCATTTTTCTTTGGAACCGAACATCCATGTCAACTGTCTTTCAAATACTGAGACGAAGTCCCTTAAGCATGACATCTTTATCTTTTTGTGTTTTATCTCTTTGTGATGCATCATGCTCATGTCTAATTTAATATGAAATTTTGTTTTCTCGACATGATAAAAGTTGCTCTGACTTCGATCCATAATTTGACCCTTCTGCTTATGCTATTATTCAATATTTGATTGACGCCCCCAATTTCGGCAAAGAATTAAAATGCTTACAATTTGCATATGTTCGTGTCCTGTTCAACTGTTGATTCACCTGTATCTTCTACTAAAATCAGCAAATGCCTTTCTCTTCAACTCATTTATCCATTTTTTTCAGGAGGAAAAAGATGACCACTCACTGGAGAAACTTTATACGGCCTCTGATGTGGCGCAGCAAATGGGCAGAATTAAGAATAAAAGAATTAGAGTCACAAGCATCAAAATATGCTCGGCTTATTTCTTCACACAATCAGAGGAAACAAATAGCATTAGATCAAACATTAGTTGAACAACAGGGCTCAAAGTCTATGCCATTTACATATCAAAGGCCTAGAAGAATGCCCTTAAAAAGGTGGAAAAGAAATAGAGTAGAGGATACAATAGATATTGCATCATACATGTCAAACCATAACCTTTTCTCCGAGCCTGGTACATCTTATTTATGCTGATAAATATCTTAATTATCTTTCTTTCAAAGGAAATTTGTCAAATTCGATGCAACGTATTTGCAGAAAATAATAGGTCTGACATGGACAAAATTCTTGGCTGGGAGGAACTTGATAATTCAGGTGTGTTAACAGAAGATTTTTTAGGTTATATATGGTTTCATTTTTCGTGTTCCAGATATGTGTGTTCTTTAAATTTGTTATTTAAACAGTATTGCAGAATGTGATTCTTTTTTCTTCTTAAACATAGAAAAATGTTTTCTAAAAATTAAACTGAACAGTGCCTTTTTTCCCCTCCCGATAGAAAACAACTGATGCTAAATTTGAAGATCCATTGCCTTAGAATTTATACTTTTGCTCTGACTGCTGCACAGCATGGTTCGCTAGTCTCTTGATCGAGTTTGTCCTTTTCTTTGGTATTCTGATTGTGAAGCTATTTGACTGGACTTTAATAATCAATGCTATGTTTAAGTAGTGTAGTATTTATTTCTCGTACATAATGCTGTTTCTTAGTTTGTTTTTGCTTGTGTCAACTATTAGATCATAATAATACTGGCAACGATGAGTTTGGAATCAATGATGATTGCTTATATGCTGAAGACAATGACAATATTCTAGAGCACATACTTCAAAAAATCGAGTTAGTACACGCTCAAGTCCACAAGTTGAAGGGTCAACTTGAGACAGTGATGGTAAACAATGCTGACAAGTTTTCTTCCTCTGAGAATTTGAGCAAGCTGATATCATGCGAAGCACAGACCAGCTGTGTGCGCAGCCCTACATTCTCTGCTTGTAATGGTGATACGGCTTTTGGCATTCATTCTCAGCACATATCAGAATATGATGAACTTGGAGATTGTATCATGCCTGATAGTGCAGTTTCTAGCTACGGAGAGGTTATTCCTGTTCCAGATATAATTGAAAGTACAGTTGGGCTATTGTCCTCTATTGACGTTTCCCAGCTCGAGGCGCAAGTCGGAGATTCATCAGAGAAGGTGAGACACAATGCTTATTTAATGGTATTATGAAACTGGAACATTAATAAGCTATCATTTTACATGGCATTGTAGAATTGAAGTGATATAATAAGAGTTTCTTTGTTATTATGCACCCCAGACATGCCCCACCTCGAGGAAACAACTTAAAATGTCAAATGTAATTTGTAAATTGATCATCTATCGCATCACAAAAATATAAGTTTAAAAGAAAGACTTCTAGCAGTAGGCCTGCACTATACATCATAGAAAGCTTGTTCTCCCTGACCTGCTCCTTTCTTTTCCCTTTTCACAATTTCAGTTATTTGTTGGTCCAAAGCTATAAGATTTGATGCTACTATTCAACAAAACGGTTGCTCAAAGCTTGTACTGGAAAATTGATTGCTTAGCTACGTGTATAGCAACATTTCCCTAAATGGAGTTGTGCGTGTTCCGTGGTTTGAAATACTTGTGTTCCACCGTTGATGCTATCCATATTAATGATGCAACCTTATGAGAGGGAAATTTGTGGAGGAAATTGACGAGAATTCTTGAAATCAGATTGATATATCATGTGTATTTTACCTTGCAGTGATTTTCTGGTCAAGTTCTATTCAAATGATTTAGTAAAACCAGCTTCTGACACATCTGGCTCATTCACAGATCGTAGATAACATCATGACACATAACGAGGCAGCAGAAGCAGAGAGATCAATGTCAAAAAACAAACATGATCAGTCTGCTGAGAATACTCGAGATACTGAAAATGATTTAGAAGAAGAGATCAATAATGCCACCCAGTTTGCTTTAGAACCTCACTCTATGGCAAAAGCCGTTGCATCACAGGAGCACTCAACTCTGAAACCATGCTTGGTGTCGGGGCTTCACTTTCCAAAGAATAAAAGAAAGCGTGGAGAACGCAAAGCTGGTTCCGGAAACTGGAGTCGTCAACGACCTGGTGAACCATGTGGCTGAGGACTTTAGTAATACAAATCCAATCGCATGAATTGACCACATTTCACATCTATTCGTGGAATTTAGAGTTGATTGGTTCACTCTGATAAAAAATTATGTAGTGCTGTACAAATCATCTTGGCGTATTAGAAGCGTAGCAGTGATCATGAATTTGAGTTTTTATTTTACCTCTTGAGCCTTATGCTTGCTCTGTTCTGTAGCCATATGGTTGTAAACTTGTAATATCGAGTTATTGCATTGTATTTTTGCCGTGGGAATAATTTTATCCCAAGGAAGTCGGGCTTGGTCTCTTTTTATGTTTTCTTGTTTCCCGGATTCCCAAATTACTCGGAATCTTGGCTCCACTTTCACAATTTTACTAATGAATTATCAGATGATTCAATTCAAGTATACCATAAATTAGTCTTAGAAAATTATTAAACTTGCGATCTACTTGATGGTACACGAAGAGTATAATTAGAAATTCAAAGCCGTACAAAACTATATACGTGAAACATTGTGACTTAATATTATTCAGAGGACAAAATTGAAAGAATTATGCAGTAAAGTCTCATTTTTCTCAAAGAGAAATCATTTCTTTCTTTTGAGGGGGACTGGCCAAACTATAATTTCATTGAAACTAAGAAATATATATTAAATCAAAGAAAATAAATTCCAAAGATTTTGAAGTTTCCAAAGAAATACTGAGATTTCTAAATGTGTAGAAGTTCTTGAACTCCGCTTTCCAATTCCTCACTCCATTCAGCTTTAATGCGCAACAGCCTAACAGTACTGAAATTTGGAGAGAGCTCGTTCTTTTTTCCAGACTTGTCACATTTTCCACCACCTGAATGTTAGCCAAGATCAAGAAGATCGGATCACAAAAATTAATTTCTTGTGATTTCAATCTTCTCTTCTTATACAGGATCGATTGTTCTACGTATTTAACACGGATTAATTAATTACAACACACAGAAATTAGAGATTACATTTGAAGCGTGTTTTCGATCTTTCTCTGCACTGGATCTACGCTCCAAACCTTCAAGTCTTCTATGGTGTTCTCTCAAACTCTAAACGTAGGATTGTGTGTGGTCACTTGTTACAATATCACACATATATATATATATATATATAATATATTTGTGATATCTTGTAACGTAAAAGATAATGATGATATCTTTTAAAATATAAATTTAAATGGACAGAATATATTATACCATATCTAGAAGATTTAGATGATAAACTTCTATGCAATATAATAGTCCAGATAAATTTATCCCACATATACCATAAATTATATCTCATATAATTTATCCGAGTTTATATTAGAGCCACCAGAGGGACCTGTACGGATTCAATTAAATCAAGCTCCAATAAATTAATTTGATCCAATCAACTCATGATTAATCAAAATAATTTATTAATCTTATTCTACTCCACTAAAAGAATAAGATTGCACTCTTAAATTAATTGATATTACTGAAGCACAAAATCAATAATAATATCCTCTGATTTATCGACCCAACATATCACCCTGTCGATCAATTAGAACATCTAAAACAGGGTATCATGACCATATGACCTATATTAGATATTCATAGCTTCTCAACCCTCATCTTCTCTTTGACAGCCCCATGTGATCACATCACATAATTAATTCAACAAGAGTATTGAATTACTGAGCTCAGATTTTACTGTCTTCTAGAAGAACTTGTGAGTTTATGATCATACCTATTGACTAGGTGACCGATTCCATATTACGAACATATGTTCTTTGTTATTTCACTTTGATTCCCAAAACATCGAGATATTGACCAATAGTTTGGTCTCACTCATTGATGTATCAAAGAACTTCAAGTTAGTAATCAAAGTTCATTATTCGCTCAGGATTAAGGTGTTATGTACGAAAATCTGGTGATTTTGAATTAGTATGGTCAAATCAAATTCAAATCTCACGTGGTCCAGTCCAATACAACAAAATGTATCCTTAATTTTATTACCAAACCAAAGATAGGTTTCAATAAAATTGAGACGATCTTATCAAAATAATTTGTCCTTGGTTATTTAACGATCGTGGACAATAAAACTTTGGATTGAATTACAAATTGAATCTTTCTGTGTTTAACGACTTAAACACTCAATTTATAATAATACAACAATTCAATGGACATATGCATTGCTCAAAATAAATTTATTTAAACAAATAAATGAATATTATTTTAATTTCAAAATGTCATCAACATATAACAAAAGTACTCGATGGGCATCATACTATCGAACATTATTTCATTATCCTCCCACTTGCCCTAGAGTAAATGAGTCATGTCTAGTACACCCATATTTTGAATATGTTCCTCAAAAGCTCTAGCAGTTAAGCTTTTGGTGAAAGGATCAGCAAGATTTTCAGCAGATGCTATCTTGCACACTGTCACGTCTCCTCGTTGAACAATATCCCTCACTAGGTGATATTTTCGTTCAATGTGTTTTCCACGCTGATGGTTTCTTGGTTCTTTTGCATTTGCCACTGCACCACTGTTATCACAATATAAAGTAATGTCATTTGATGCAACAGGAACAACCTCAAGGCTTAGCAAAAACTTTTTCAGCCAAACGGTTTCTTTTGCTGCTTCACAAGCCGCTACATACTCCGCTTCCATTATGGAATCAGCAATACATGATTGCTTGATACTCCTCCAGACAACGGCACCACCACCCAATGTGAACACAGATCCTGATGTGGATTTACGAGAATCTCTATCAGCTTGAAAATCAGAATCAGTATAACTCACAGATGCCAACTCTGAAGCCGAATAAACCAACATATACCCTCTAGTTCTGCGAAGATACTTGAGAATATGCTTTACAGCAATCCAGTGATCTGGTCCTGGGTTTGACTGATATCTACTAACAATCCCAACAGCATAACAAATATCTGGTCGAGTGCATAGCATAGCATACATAAGACTTCCTACAGCCGAAGCATAGGGAACTCTTTTCATGTATTCCACTTCACTTGGATTCTTGGGATTGTGATCCTTTGACAAGTGAATTCCATGTCTAAAAGGTGTTTGACCTTTCTTGGAATTTTGCATTGCATACCTCACCAATATTTTATCAATATATGAAGATTGAGATAAAGCAATCCGTTTGTTCTTCCTATCCCGAAGGATTTGGATACCTAGAACATAACTTGCTTCTCCCAAGTCTTTCATGTCAAACTGTTGAGACAACCAATTTTTGGCAGATGTCATCACCCCTACATTATTCCCAATAAGTAGGATGTCATCCACATATAGCACAAGAAAAATCACCTTGTCATCCAAAATTTTCTTATAGACACAAGGCTCATCAAGATTTTGATCGAAACCATAATCTTTCACAGATTGATCAAATCTGATGTTCCAAGACCTAGACGCCTGCTTAAGTCCATAAATAGACTTTTTCAGTTTGCATACTTTATGCTCTTGACCGTTGTGAATAAAACCGTCTGGTTGTACCATATAAATGGTTTCGTCAAGATTTCCATTAAGAAATGCTGTCTTGACATCCATTTGCCACACCTCATAATCAAAATAAGCTGCAATGGATAAGAGGATCCGAATAGACTTTATCATAGCCACAGGTGAGAAGGTTTCATCGTAATCGATTCCTTCTCTTTGGCTAAAACCTTTGGCTACCAATCTAGCCTTAAAGGTCTCTATTTTTCCGTCTATTCCTCTCTTTCTCTTGTAGACCCACTTACACCCTATAGGTCTCACACCTTCAGGAATGTCTACAAGAACCCAGACGGAGTTAGTGTACATGGATCTCATTTCTGATTCCATGGCACTCTTCCATTGGTCAGCGTCAACATCCTCCATAGCTTCTTTGTATGTGATGG
The DNA here is from genome assembly GCF_012295235.1 of Primulina huaijiensis. Classification (NCBI taxonomy): domain Eukaryota; kingdom Viridiplantae; phylum Streptophyta; class Magnoliopsida; order Lamiales; family Gesneriaceae; genus Primulina; species Primulina huaijiensis. The sequence goes on from NW_027360177.1 coordinate 313,569, forward strand.
GATCCTCCTCTTGTTCAATGGAAACCGCATCAAACGATTCTCCATAAAGCAAGTATCTAGAAGGTTGTCGAATGACCCTCCCACTACGTCTAAGTTGTGGAGGTTCTTGGTTGATTGGAATTGATTGTTGTTGTCTTAAGTTCTCTTCCTGATCATTTCCTTCATTCTCCATTTGGATATGATGGGGTGATCGATCATTGGAACCAATGTCTTCTACCACTTCATTTGTTTGGAGACCAGTGGTTAATGGTGGTAGAAATGTGAATTCAAACTGAGTAGGTTCAGTACGGATCTCTGGAGTAGATGATTTAGTAATCTCTTCCAAAAGAACCTTACTCTTTGATTCACTCTCTTCTATGTGCTTGTCCTCTAAGAAGGTTGCATTTGTACTTACAAATACCTTCTTGTCTTGAGGACTATAGAAGTAATATCCTATTGTTCCCTTAGGATATCCAACAAACATGCATAATTCTGATTTAGGTTCCATTTTATCCATCTTTCTCTTTAGCACATAAGCATGACATCCCCATATCCGAATATGTCTTAGATTAGGCACTCGCCCATTCCATAATTCAAGAGGTGTCTTAGAGACAGACTTAGAAGGAACCATGTTCAATAAGTACATTGCAGTTTGGATAGCATATCCCCAAAAAGATGTACTGAGCTTTGAGAAACTTAGTATGGACCTAACCATGTCCAACAAAGTCCTATTTCTCCTTTCAGAGACATCATTCTGCTGAGGTGTAGCTGGTGCACTCAATTGGGATATGATCCCATTATCTGATAAGTATGTTCTAAAGTCATTGGATAGATACTCGCCACCTCTGTCTGATCGAAGTGTTTTTATGCTCTTACCTAATTGTTTTTCCACTTCATTTCTGAATTCCTTGAACTTTTCAAAAGATTCAGATTTGTGGGACATTAAGTAAACATAACCGTATCTAGAGTAATCATCAGTGAAGATGATTAAATACTCAAATCCTCCTCTAGCTTGTACATTAATTGGTCCACATACATCAGTGTGCATTAATTCCAAAACTTCATTGGCCCTATGTCCTTTAGATTTAAAAGATCTCTTAGTCATCTTACCTTCCAAACAGGATTCACATACAGTCAAGGATTCCACCTTTAAATTACTTAAAGGACCATCTTTTACCAACCGTTGAATTCTATTAAGGTTGATATGACCAAGTCTCAAATGCCACAAATAAGTTTCATTAGTGGGAGACAATTTAATTCGCTTGTTGGATTCAATGTGATGCAAAGAGCTGTCATCATGTTTTAAGACATACAAATCGTTATTCAAATGTCCCTTGCAAATAAGGGCTTTATTCAAGGTAATATCAACCACCATTTGTGAAAAATGGACATAATATCCTTGTCTAAACAATAAAGCAACAGAAATCAAATTTCTAGTAATCTCCGGAACATAATAACAATGTCATAAAACCAAATGTTTATTATTCGAAAAATAAAGATAAACAATTCCAACAGCTTTTGCAGACACCACAGCCCCTGTGCCAACTCTTAGAGTATGTTCCCCTTCATTGAGACTTCTGGTTACTTGGAACCCCTGCAAAGTATTGCATATATGATTAGTGGCTCCAGAATCTACAATCCAAGTATCAGTAGAATCAACCACTAAACAAGACTCAATAAAAGATAACTCACCACTAGCTTGCTTCTTGGAAGCTAGATATCCTTGGCAGTTTCTCTTCCAATGACCCTTTTCCCCGCAATGGAAACATTTTCCCTTAGGCTTGCCATCTACCTTGACCTTCTTTTCATTTTGTTGTGGACCCTTCTTGTTGGGCTTCTTCCTTTTATTCCCATTTTTACCTTTCGGCTTGGAATAAGATGGCCCAGCAGAAGCAACAACAAATGCATCACCAGTTTTAGTCTTAAGAACACTTTCAGCATTTTGGAGTTCCTTCATCAGCTCAGTCAGGGACATATTTAGCTTATTCATGTTATAGCTAACTTTAAACTGTGAGAACATCTCAGGGAGAGTCTCAAGTGCCATGTCAACCTGAGTCTCTGATTTGATTTCAGCCCCTAACACCTCAGCCACGTTAAACTGAGCGATCAATGCAAGCATATGATCTCTCACGGGCGTCCCAGGTTTCATGCGCATGTTCATAATGGTTCTAATGGCTGCTTGTCGTGCCTGACGTCCTTGATGCTCAAACATTTCTTGGAGGCTATCCATGATTTTTGTAGCAGTGTCCATGTTCTGATGTTTCTGTTGCAGCACATTTGAGATGGATCCCAAAATGTAGCAACGGGCCATCTCATCAGAACTGATCCACTTATCATAAGCCTGCTTCTGAGCTAGTGTGGACTCCGTCGTAGGCACTAATGGACAGGGTTCATTGAGCACAAACTTGTGTTTCTCCGCAGTTAAGACAATCAACAAATTACGTTTCCAATCAATGTAATTTTCTCCGACTAGTTGGTTGTTGGTTAATATCTTTTTTAAATTTAATTTTGGGTTTTATCCGATTAATAAAATCATGACTATTTTAACTCTTAAAATAGTTCAATTATTAATCAAAATATTTATTCTCTAAAAAATATAATAAATAAAATTTTATGCATGACAATATGGTACCTAAAGCGGTGTTTATGCAATCTACATGGCATGATTCATGAATGAAAAAAATAAGCAATAATTAAACAAGAACAAATTTATGGCTCATCCTAGACACAAAAAAAATTAAAAATTAAAGATCTAATTGAACCCAATTTGGCCCAATACTTCAAATTTAAAAAAAAAAATCCAGCCCAAGATTTTAATCCAGCAACCTGTTTTGGCCCAATAAAAAAAAATTCCGGATCCGACCCAAAAGTCCATGACCCGAACCCGTGACCCAGAACCCGCCGATCCATCTTCAGCCCTACAGAAAAAACGCCGCCACCGCTGGATTCGCCGGAAACTCGCGGAAGTGAAGATCTCCACCGCGCCATTCACTGGAAAACCACCGAGACACCATATCCATTTCGAAATCGAAATTAGGTTTCCGATTTTTCCAGATCCAGCGAAAGAAAGATTGTGATTTTCGGATTCCTTCATCGTCCGCTCCACCGTGAAGAACAACGCATGAAAAAGACCGAAAAACACCTTCGCATACATTCCTCATCCTCACGGCCGCGTCCCTCCGATTTTCCGATCCAGATTTGCTCTTTCATGGTGGTTTTCGGAATTTGCAGAATAGGTCCCTGACGTTTTGAAGAAGATGCACTTTGGTCCCTGGAATCCTTTGGACGAAATTTCCGTCTAGTCCTTGTGGTTTTAATCGAATTGTATCCGACCCTCCAGTTCTTTAAACAGAAGCAGAAAAGCCCAAATCCGAAAAATACAATAAAATTGCACGAAAATAAACAAGGGTAAACATGGAGTCGTAATCCAGCCCCTTGGTTACAGACTCGAAAATACGAAATACAATTTCACCAAAAACTAAGGCCATAAACTGTTCAAAAAATAAATAAATCAATCCATTCAAACCATAATCACATAAATCTAACACCGCTTTAAACTAAAACATGCATAAATAATTAATTAATTCGAAATACGCAAAAACAATATCAAAACCCGTGGCTCTGATACCATTTGTTAGCCAAGATCAAGAAGATCGAATCAAAAAAATTAATTTCTTGTGATTTCAATCTTCTCTTCTTTCACAGGATCGATTGTTCTACGTATTTAACACGGATTAATTAATTACAACACACAGAAATTAGAGATTACCTTTGAAGCGTGTTTTCGATCTTTCTCTGCACTAATTCTACGCTCCAAACCTCCAAGCCTTCTCCGGTGTTCTCTCAAACTCTAAACGTAGGATTGTGTGTGGTCACTTGTTACAATATCACATATATATATATATAATATATTTGTGATATCTTGTAACGTAAAAGATAATGATGATATCTTTTAAAATATAAATTTAAATGGACAGAATATATTATACCATATCTAGAAGATTTAGATGATAAACTCTCATGCAATATAATAGTGCAGATAAATTTATCCCACATATACCATAAATTATATCTCATATAATTTATCCGAGTTTATATTAGAGCCACCAGAGGGACTTGGTCGGATTCAATTAAATCAAGCTCCAATAAATTAATTTGATCCAATCAACTCATGATTAATCAAAATAATTTATTAATCTTATTCTACTCCACTAAAAGAATAAGATTGCACTCTAAAATTAATTGATATTACTGAAGCACAAAATCAATAATAATATCCTGTGATTTATCGACCCAACACTGAATTGACAGTCACTTTCGTTTTCTTGGCTTTCGTAGAAGTGGCTCTTTGAATTGCGCCATAAGCACATCGGTTCGGTGGTGGGAGGCCATGGTTTTAGTGGTTGAGGTGGAAGCAAGCCCCACATGGATTGGCTGTGGGTGGCTGCTGCCTTAAGGAGATGAATTCGATTTTTAGAGGAAAATAATTGATCAGGTATATGTTAAAATTTGATTCCATTTATGTTGAGAAATATTTCATGCACAACATAATTTTTTCTCCACAAACGGCTACGCTCGGTACTACTCGACCGCAAAAATAGTTCTTTTGGATCTTCTCGCGACAACTATCTGCTGAGTTTCATGTTGATACTATTCAGAGACTGTTCTTGTCGATTTGGAGGGTTGAAATTGAATACATAATTTCGCTTGGATTTATATATATCTTTTGTTTATATTACAATTTACATGCTGTTCGGGTAATGAGTTTACCACTACTTATACATTGATGGAATGCTATTTTTTGTGTAGAATCTGTCAACTATAGCAAAAAAACATTTCACCGACTGACTAGTGCTTTTATATTTACTTAATCAATAATTATATATATATATTAATTAAACAACTCATGTTCACCGACTGATTCTCCCTCAAAGAGAAAGAAGAATGTCCTGCATCTTGTGGAAGAGTTTCAACCTCTGCTTCTCAAAATTCAATTGTTTGCCCACTATTAAATTTACACCACCTTTCACAGATCAAAAGTCAGATGAAAACTTACATAATCATGAGAAATCTCTCAGTCTCACCTCAACCTCCACGCACGCCTCGGCAGTGGAAGACTACTTCTTCTCCTCTTCCTCCCCCGAAGATTCAGATACTGCTGACTACATCCCAAATTTCGCCTCCGTCTTCGCCTCCCAGCGCTTTTTCTTTTCCAACCCCGGCAGCTCCAACTCTATCTTCGAGCCAACGAAGGTGGAAGTTCCCGGTCCATTCCTAAGTGATGGCATGGCTATTCGCACGTACTCGCAGAACCCTTATGCCGACTTCCACAAATCGATGCAGGAGATGATCGAAGCGCACGAACTGATGGACGTCGAGTCCAGTTGGGAGTTTCTGCATGAGCTGCTATGTTGTTATTTGACATTAAACCCAAAGCACGCTCATAAGTTTATTGTTGCTGCTTTTGCCGACGTCATCCTATCGCTCTCCACCCCCCGGAAACTTGCCGGAAATCACGTTCCAGCCCGGCAGCATTGCACTGTACCACCGGCAGTTGCTCGATCGAACGCATTGTTTCTAAAGGAAGTGCACGAGTTTCGTGATGATCGGTGTATTTAGACGGAGAAGACATGTAATTTCTTAATTAATTAAATAATATAAAATTATATAAATTTAATTCATAATGTTTCCCCTTTCATGAAACATGGAATCGAAACATCATTCAGATATGATTTTATTCATTTATACTGAGTTGATTTGATATTTACATCTTTAAATTTGAATTACAACTTTATAATTTTTTGATCGAGAAAAGCATTTTCGACTCGAAATGACTTCGTCATGCATGTGTTACAGATATATATCATTAAATCGGTTGGTTTGTAGAATTAATTAGTACTTTTGTTGGAAGTTAGATCTGAATTTGTCTGTGGTTAAATTGGAAGGCTATTAATTAAGTTGTTTTTAATTTACTCGATCTGTGTTTATGATTATTTTTAAGGTCGGTCTGCATAAATGGCCTTAGTGGGGCTACGTTAGGCTTAATAATTAAATTGATATTAAAAAGAACCATAAAATGCAATTATTTAATATAATCTTCTGTATAGAAAAATCCCATGAAATCCTGCGAAATCCTAATTGCCAAACAAACTGTAAGGACAAGTATATAGAATCCAAAAATTAAATCCAAATGCAATTGAAGGAAAATAATCAAACCGAATTGATTATGCAATTGATGTCCGATAATTATTATTGTTAAGATAGTTGGATTAGGTACGCAACGATGCACCTAATTCCCATAAAATCTCAAGTAGTGAATATCAGCCTTTCCTCTTCTCTCTCTTGTCTAGTGCGTTCTAGGATATGCTGCTAACATTAAATATATCGTTAGTGATTTATGCCTGCATTATGTCAAAAAGTGTCAGCTAGATGGATGTGGATCGACAGATCGACTCACTTTTACTATGTTTGAAAATTATCAACTCAATTTATCTATGTTGGTGATGGAATAAACTTTGTCAATTTTATGTAAAATTTGATTGTCTCAACTCGTAACTCACAAATGACGAAATGTTATATACTTTTTAATTGATCCGATAATTCAGTTTGATTAGACTAAGACCATTTTAATATCTGTCGTAATTAAGCTCTGCAAGTCTGACAAACTTTGATAATATGTGTCCGCTGGCATTAAATATCTTTGGCAACGAAATAGTTCCATTTTTGTATTTTCACAAAAAAAAAAAATCTAAACAACGATGTATGTGTAGTAAACTCGAACCAAACTTAATTTGTTTCGGTTTATATTATTGTATTAGATCAATTTTTAATATATATATTTTTTTCAATTTTCCTTTAGACAGTTTTTTAATATTTATTTTAAGGGTGGTGATCGATGGAGATGATATACTGTATTTGGTATTTGAACATTTGATTTTGATCCAAAAATGACTACAAAGAATTGAGATGCATGCATCGCGCTAAATGACAAGTCCAAGCTTGTTTGCAAAGTACGGATTGTCATTTCAATCAAATTCATCGACCCAAATTCATCATTTGCAATAGATTTGTATTTCATTTAATACTCGAATCTGGATAATCATTGGGCTATGAAATTTGATGGGCCTGCTTCGTTAGCTTAAAATTAATAATTGGGCTGCTTCTCAAAAGCCCAGTATAGAATACAAATCCAGCTTTTAGGCTCTCCGCTGCTTCATTCCATTACACAGAAGAATGGCACTCACCTTCTCACAGTTTCAAGTCATCCCCCACACGCTCGCCTCCACAGATTCCACTCGCCAAAGCTTATATGTTACACAGAAACCTGCAACCATTTTCTCCAAAAAGTCCCCAAATTTCACACAATTCGCATCCAAGTCCCTCAAATTCACCACAATCTTAAGAGCTTCTCAAGAAGATGAAAACACCACCGCCACCAACGAGAAAAGTATACTCGACCCATCTGGAGAGAGCCAACCAGAGAAATATAAGAGTGGTGAAATGACGGATTTGGGCAAGGAAATCAAGGCAGCCATGAAGGAGAGGGAGGGTCAGAAGGGGGAAAGCGGTTTTCTGGATGGGGTGGCTCAGGAAATAAGAGAAATTGAGTGGCCAGCGTTTAATAAAGTTCTTGGTACTACGGGAGTCGTGTTGGGAGTGATTGCAGGTTCCAGTGTTGTTTTGCTTACTGTTAATGCCGTTTTGGCTGAGCTTTCGGACAGGGTTTTTGCAGGAAGGGGTGTTCAGGATTTCTTTGGGTGATGAAGATAAGGAGGGATTTGCTGTGTTTTGACTTGCCAATTTTCCTTGTCTTTCACTCTCTTCCGATTGTTTGTTTGTAATTTGTTGAGGTGTTGTAAATTTGATACAAATTAGGACGATATGTTGGCAAACTTTATCAGTAACAGTTCTCGATTAAAGTGAATGCAAAGTCAAGTCAGCATTTGGTTTTCTAGATATTAACATGAATGAAATAACACAATCGTAATAAAATATAGTTCGACAATTTTCTCTAATATGAGCAAGTGTCTGTCTTCAAACCATAGAAAAGATGCGAGTTTTCACATCAATTGATACAAAATGTTTTAAGAATTACTTGAGAATCGATAATAGTACACACCAAAGAAGTTACTTTGATCCATTTCTGTTGAAAAACGACGCTCAGAATTATCGAAATTCTTGAGTCACTTGTTGATGGTGAATAGGAATTCTCAGAAAATGGCTCGAATTTATTCATTAGCACCAGCAGGGCCAACAAGCACTCCTTGGGCATTCCCTTCCTTCTTCCCGCTCTCATCCTTCATTGCACCATCACCTCTTGTTATTCTAATATTGTACTTGGCCTCAAATTCGGTTATTTCCTTTTTCTTCTTCTCCAGGGCCTCATTAAGTCTGGAAATGACCTCTTCGAGACCTTCTTTGTTGCGCTGTACGGCAGGCAATACTTCTTTCACAGTCCTTTCCACGAGAACACCTCCTATCATGCGGTAGCAACGTCTTGATGGATCAAGTGGTTTTATGGCATTCATTACAAGTGAATGTTCGCTGACCTCCATTTCCAGTTCGGTAATTTTGGAGTAGATTTGGTTCATATCAGCCCTCATGGCACCATATATGTTGGCCACTGCTTGTTCGTTCGTTGGTTCCTTGCTACAACTTTGAGAAGCGGCCATCTGTATTGACATAAAGATAACAAAGTCAAATGACTTTCAACCACAACACTGGATCTACCATCAACTATCGCTCCAAAATAGGCTCTTATCGGTGAATCGATTACAATAAGAACGCAGCCAAATGAATACCAACTAAGCAATGTGTGCTTAGCTGTCTGTAGTGAACAAAGATAAGTCACATTTGTGATCATTTCCCTTTACATTCCAATAAAAAAATGTATGGATTTTAATTGGAGCAAGACTATGATAATCACATTTCTGAATTAAGTCAAAATTGAGGCATAATATCAAGAATTTTTAGTTCTTATTAAGGAACGAAATTAAATATTATTCCATTGTAACAGAAAGTATGATGTAGCACTGGAATGATACTTGGCATAATAAATGATTTGTATCGATGGCAGTAATCTTTAGCAACCGAATTTTAATTACTTGTATAAATTTTCTATAAATACAATGACGTAGGTCCTAAGAAAAATAATACGAGTGAGGCTCAATAACTATATCATCAATCTTCTCTCTTTAATTTTTCAGAAGTTTTCCTGTTTATAGTCATGCCAAACACGGCATCGGAGCCCAAAGAGGCTAATGTCCAAATCAATCAAGGTAATGGGTCTTACCACGACAGTTCTAATAACATCAGAAATTCATCCTCTAGGATGTCGCAGGTTCTCTTTTCACACAGCCTATAGCACAGGTTACTAAAATCTGAATGCTAATCTCTCAAGTTTATTATTTCCAGAGGTTATAATTTAGATGGTTATCTCAGAGGATCAAAATCTTGTCCTCCAGAAGTTGTAGACAGTCACAGACCAAATAGTGAAATGCTTGTTATTGACTCGGCACCTTTTGATCGGTGGCACCAAGAACAATCACTATCAGGTTGGCTTTTATTGTCTATTACTGAAGGCGTTCTCAACCAACTAATCGGGCGTAATACATCTTGAGAGGTACGGTATGCTCTTGAACATCTTTTTGCTTTGAAGTCTGAGAGAAAATGCTCTCAGAAAACAACTACAATTTCTATATGTCCCTGTGGATGACCAAATAAAAGGTCCTTAACAAAATCATCCATATTCTACCTTATTATTATTCTTAAAATGTTGACATGGCTGTAACAGTTCAGAACCATCATCACAAGACTAGCAGTAAAGATAATCATCACTATCACAATCGCTTGCATGTTCAAATAGTGTTTAACTCCGACACAAATACTAAACCTAATAATAATTACCACTCGACATAATAAGGGCAATAAGGCATCCAAACTGCCAACTTGCCATTCATGTGAGAAAAATCATCTACATATCAGATAATATTTATACTACTAAACACCAACATCAGCATGACAAAAAAACCTACAAAATGGCGGATCAACTGGTTCAAACTTTCATCTGCTCTGTCAACACAGGAATTCATGTAATAGCTGACCCAGGTAGTTGGAATTAAGAACTCAATGCCTATCAAGAAATTTCCAGATTGCAAACTCCAGAATTGAAGAGATTTGTGAGGGAATCAGGGAGCAGAGATAAAAATTGGGGAAATTTATAAAATTTCATACATCCAAAATGTAGCATTGGGCTATAAAACATTGGTGCATGGAATTTCTTCATTTGTGTAAAGCGGCTGCTTGTGGCTAATCAGTCCAGCGAAGGTATTCTTGAACATAGCTGACCCCAGTGAGTTATAATTAAGACTTTCACAACGAAATCTGAAGTTTACAGCAGAAGGTTAAATACTTGCTCCACAAATTACATTTAAAAGAAGTGAAGAACGTGTGCACAACTAGTGTCCCCGACCCATCATCAAAATGCACAAGAATTGAGTAGCTCGAAAACAAAACAAATTACTACCATGAAATCAAGTTTAACAGCCAGTTTCAGCCACCATAAATGAAACCTAGAAAGATTCCATTTTTCAACCAAAGATTGTATGTGCAACGTTAATAACCAACCACAACAACGCATAGAATTTACAGCCACAAGGTATATCGATAGTTCGTATGAATCGATTGGCTCAGGAAAATAAACAATCAATCAGAAATGAGACGCAACACCTGAGGAATTAAACTAAGCGGAGGAGCAGAGAAGGTAATATGGAGGCCAAGGTCTCCGGCACCGTGGTCCAGCCGCAAGGAAGCAGGGCGAACAGAAAAACGCAGTCTTTCAAAAAACAAGTTTTAATTTGGAGCAGAAAGAAAAAAATACTATTTCCTCGGCCCGTGATGGGAAAAAAAAAAAAAGAATTATTAAAAATAATAATCAGACTAATTACAAGTTAAAAAAATCTAAATTTATAAGGCCCAATCTATTTCTTATTTGGACCCTTCATACTATCAGCCCGAAAGTTGCTTTGAAGGTCCATTGAAATAAGATGCTGGTCCGACTTAAATGAATTCAAAGCTACTGGACTGCCCAATAAATCGGCCCATCCAAATGAGTTTTCGCCACTAAAATTTTGAAAGAAAGAAAGTTCATATTGAAATTGAAGTGAAATAAAGTTGAACAATAATAGTGTTGTCTACTCACTCAAATCATGTCACGGCAATGAGAAAGTAACCTAATGATTGCATGTATTTTATTGAATTTAAATTTCACCCAATATATATATATATATTTCATAAAAAATTAATATTTCCTCAGTTAATTTAATTTAAATAGGTAAACAGGGAAATAAAGCAATGAATAAGACATAAAGAAACTAATATCCACAACCCATCTTCCTTTAATGAGAAATTTGTCTAAATCTAATTTACTTAGTGTCCCATAAGGTTTTTAATTTTTATTTTTTAAATCAACATCATTTGTTTTGTTGAACAATGTAGATCATATATTTTCGTAATGATATGATATTGTTTAATTTGGTATAAACTCGCATATATTTGTTTTGGACTCTACTCAAAAAGTCAGTCCTTTCCACTGCGTTGGAGCACACACCTCACGTGAAATATTTAAAACACCGTCTGTCTCGAGAGCTCATCACGTATTTATTGGAAATCCTCACCTCCTCATTTGATTATCTAATTAAGGTCGATTAATCTCACATGACTCGATCTAGACTATAACTCTGATTATATAACTTGTTAAACAGTAGAAGTCAAATATCTCAACAATGATATGATATTGTCCATTTTGGATCTAAACTCTCTTGAATTTGATTTTGAATTTTACCCAAAAGACTTGATATCAATTGAGATATTTTTCCATCTTATTAACCCATGATTTTTTTTGTGTATTTGCAATGTGAAATTTCGATTGAATTCTCAACAAAATCTACATGTTTCATTTAAATCTGCTATCAATCCAGGAACCAATGAAAAAAAAATCAAGAAAATCAGATGTGTTTAGGAAAAATATTCTAAACGTAAAAATGACTATATTTATTAAGACCAAATGTTAATATTTTTATTTATTTATTCTGTCACGGGAGTTGGCTAAGTCACCTGTTATATTTACTTATGCATAGAGTAAAAGAATAATATTATATATATATATTTTTTAAAATAAGACAATACATGGATTGTGTTATCATTGGCTGTTGACACTTTTGACTCCACTTTTAAACAACGTTAAAAATTACCAAAATCATTTCACCTTTCATTTTCCTGTTATGCATGACAATTGAGACACCACCAAAAACCAAAACACCCATTTTCAGTAACCAATTTTTTTGTTGTTGTTGCTATTTTCACTGTTTATTCACTATTTATCCGACAAATAACAAAGACATATATGCAACTATTGATATAGTGAATTTTATTTACTAAATCCATGTTACGACTTAGATCTGCCCAAACATGATTACACAATGAGTTTTTGTAAGAATTATTTTATTTTACGAAAATGTTAACTCAAACTGTCGTAAGAGTCTGATTCTTGGCTTAGTCACACGAATCAAATTAGCCTCGAGAGAGACACAAACAAGGGAAAATGTGCCCTGAGAACAAGAAAGTTACAAAAAGCAAATTTAAACATATATATCCCACAAGCCCACAATTTAGAACACTTATATATATAAGTGGCCATTATTTTTTTTCCAATTATAATGATTAAAACTGTGATATGATTAAATATCAACTAGTCGTGCTGTGTGTGGGGGGATATGGTGGGAGGATATTGTTCAAAATTTGAAATTATTTGAATGAATTTAATTTATTTAAATGTAGAATTAGGGTTAGGTAAGAATGAATCCAACATTGGTACACTTGGCCACGTGATATCGTCTTTGGACATGATCATCGAGAAAATCATAAATCAAATGTCATGTGTCCATTACCCTTTTCCAACTAGATAAGACTGACTGACTGACTCACATTGTATGAAATAGGAAAATGGAATGTCACAAGATGAACATTGAATTTTAAATAATAATAATAACAATCATATATTCTATTTTACAAAAATGATATTATGGTATATAAAAATTATCTTGTAAAATGTCAAAATATTTTATTTCAAATTATCCTGTTTACGCACTATCTTTAACAAGAAACTCTGATCAAACAATCCAGTTTTACATGGAAACATCTTCTAAATTGAACATAATTTTGTGTTAATTTTTTAATATCATCTGATCAACTTTAAAAAATAATAACACATGTAAATTTTTTGTGTTCATATTGTCATGTAATTTATACGTGTTGTGAATTGTAATAGTTATTTTACACACGCAACATGTGTGCATCTTTCACTAATAATCTACACTATTATACGAAGGTTGTATCACAAATACGAGGAAAATGTATAAAATACACAGTTAAGGACGTGGAGTACGTATATTTTCCTGAAGAAACTTTTCCATTTGCTAGATTTTAATTTCTCCACGAAATTTGCTTACACAATTAAGTCGACCGTCGCTACTTGAATTTTTTTTTTCTACAGTGATTGACCTTATATATCTGGTTTGATTTTATTTAATTTCTGTATGAGTTAAAAAACAAAAAGTATGTAAATGTAATTTAAAAATAAATGTTCATATACTCGTTGGAGAAATGGAAAAGGGATAAAAGATGTAGGCTGCAAAAAAATTTGATATTACTGCATATCTCAATGATTACGACTCAGGAAACTTTATATGAACGGCCTAAACTTCACTAAAATACACAAAATATTATTATTAATATTATTTTAATTTGCTGAATTGCATGGCAGATTTTAGTTTGATGGAAAAAACCCTTTACCATGACTTCAAGTTTGAATGAAAATTTCTAAAAAAAATGTTTGAACGAGCCAAGCAATTTTTAAAAAATATTATTATATGTATACTACAATTAATCATGACGGGAATTTTAATAATGAATTATTCTAGCTTCGTTAATTATTAATTTTGTTAAATGTATATATAAAGTTGTTAACAATAGATTTGCCAATTTATAAAACCAAATATATATGTTGTCTAGCATTTAATATAATATATTTTTTAGGCGTAATCGAGATTGATTATTCGATATAATTTATATATATATATAATGATGTAATATGCTATTTTTCGATATGTACTAAGTAAATCTTGAGGTAACGCAGTAGCATGCAAAATATACTAATCAGATAAATTGTACTAGACAAATCTTGTACGACATGATTGTTAATAAAATGAGTTTTGTACTCATTTAAAATCGATAAAATAATTCGAACAAGCTACTTGACGAACATAATTAATTCTCGATTACTCCTTTCTCTCTAAAGTTTAGTTCTATATACGAATTTTTAAGCATTTGCGCTTAAAATTCAAATTTTCAAGATATAAAATCTTGAGTTTAGATTTTCTAAGCTTGTACGTTTAAATTCGAACTTTGAAATTAAATTCGATAGTTGTCTTCTAGTTTTTAGTTTTTTAAGCATTTGCGCTTAAATCCAAATTTTGCAAGATTTAAACTCTTGGAATTGTATTTTTAAGTTTTAACGCTTAGAATTCGAAATTAGAAAGTTTGCATACAATTTTCATAGTGTTCTAAACATTTCAAGTTCGTGTGACTTAAATTTTGTAGTGCTACTATTTTAAAGCCGTAGTCATTGTATCTTGGAAAACGAATTGCCAACAACCGTAAGCACCGGGGCGGGAAAATATCGTTTTAAGAAAAAAGAGTCAAACTTGCCTCAATTATTTTCTCGTAGCCTTTTAGTTCACTCATTTCTATCCCGAGATTTCTCGAGAAAAATAAAAAAAAAATACCTACCAACAATAACAATGATCGTCTAAAAACTCATAATTATTGATCAAACTTCGTAACTCTGACATCTTGAACTAATTATTCGATATAAACTATAGGTTCATCCGAGGAGTAGACCTGAATAACAAGCCAAAAGTACTGATTAGGTGTAAATAAAAAGGAAAGTTGGTGAAAAATCCCCAATCAAAATATTTCTTTGGGTTCACTCTCTACCCACAAAATTGTGGTACTGTGTCATACAAAATGTGGTACAATTCATGTGGAAATGTGGTACTAAAAAAGTATTCAGGGACTGAACACAAAAAAAATCGACGGCTGGGGACTGAAGGCCAATTTCCCGTAAATAAAATGTATGAGGATACAAGAATGCGATCTCATCGTAGTCCTTGATGTGTGTGCATATATAGAATATCTAGCAAAGTGTATATTTTGGTACGATAATCCCATAATATCCGTTCACGGGTGTGGTTGTTTCCTTGTTTTTTTCTTTAATTTCATCATTACAAATTCGACCATTTTTGTCACGCCCCGAGACCGGGGTTAGTTGACACCGGCGTTATTCAACAATCACATAATTGCTAAACAACAAGCCTCGTAGTACAGTATAAACCAAAACCAGTTTATATCATAAATATACCATAAAAATGGAATCGTCTTTACAATAATAACTCTGAAAACGGTAAAAATCTGCGGAAGCGTTCACAACTAGAATTAAAAACTCACAAGAACATATTCTTAATTCAATTTCTTCATGCGTCCACTATCAACCCCAAAACTGATGTCTGATTCTTCTTTCTCTATTTCTTCTTCTGATTTATCTGGGAGGGTAGAGTAAGGGGTGAGTATTTTGGGAATACTCAGTAAATGGGGGAATTATCGAACACCACATAAAAATTTCATATTTTCGAAAATAACATATATTTATAGCATGCTTTTCATAATTTTAACACTGCAATTTTTCACCTTTCATGGTTTACTGACGTCAATCCCTAAGTTTTAATCCTCTAAGGGGGCGAGGCCGTAAAACAGTTCTATCCCACTGTTAAGGGCCATATGTTGGAATTCCACCCATTTTCAGGGAATCCTCACAGTGTCCTCACAAAAACGTAACAAGATTTAAAAAAACGTAGACGGTGTTCGACCGCATTTTTTTTCTTTAAAAAGAAAAACACATAACCCAAAAATTTAAAAATTTGCCCACTTACCTTAAACCTGGAATAAAACATGAAGAATTCGAAACTATAGAAGAATCATGCAACCGACGCTTCGAAAACGCAACAGCACATCGGCCGGAAAATCAGCAATCTTGAAAAATTCATTGTGCCTTATTGAACCGTTGGATCGGGCTCAAACTTTTACAGTACGTCCAAAATTATATCAAATAATTTATGAACGGTGGAGATCGGGTTTGGAAGTCTTTTTAACCTGTTTATGGATGAAAAACCGTAGGTATGCTGTTTCCCGCGTAGAATCTGAGCAGTTTTCTTGCAAAGGCTATAAACGAAAAACTAACCGTTGGATTTGACCGAATTTTGGATATGTTATTCGAAACATATGGAAGCACATTCTGAACGGTGAAGATCGGATTCCGAGTACTCGAGAGAGAGAAACGAATTTTTGAACTTGGACATAATTTTGCTGACTCGTGCAGAATTTTCGGAGAGAATTTCGAAATTAATGGGATAAATTTCGAAAATTTGATGTATAAATGAGGTGTAAATTCTGAATGAGAGCTTCTCCTATTTATAGGAAGGTGGCTGCTATCTTGATCGTGTATTATCTTCGCGTTTGAACTTTGAATCAAACTTTAAATCTAGGATAATTATCATTCTTTATCCGTTATCTTGGATAATTTTTCGAAATCTAAATATTCATCCCTTGGATATTTCGAAATTTAGAGATCATATTATCCTCTGTTTAATCTCTATCCAGGTATATCAAATCTTAGATCTTTATCTGGTAAAAATCTTTCCAACTTTGAATTTTTATCTCCAACTTTATCTGCATATATCCAAATTCTTTATTTAATTATTGGATTGTGATAGACTTATTTATTATCTCAAGTTCAAAATATATGCACAATATTATCTTAAATCTTGAGCTTCAAAAATATTGTACACGATATAATTATCCCCCCAACTTTGGATAAACTGCAAATCTTACATCTCAAATAAAATAATGAGATAGATACTCAAATATTGACTAATCCTAGCACACTTAAATTACAAAAATATTATCACGATCACAAAAT